>NC_056729.1:394686995-394761995 GCF_019279795.1 Protopterus annectens | reverse complement strand
AAGAGGTAACAGAACTGTATATGGATAACCACTGGTTCATCACTGGGACAGGAGGACAATAAGGCTGTAAATTCTCATCCTACATATTTAGTTTATACACTGATTATATCATGCAAAATGCTGAATGAGTACAAGATGTTTTAATAGAAACTGATAGGACAAATATTAAAAACCTGAGACATGCAGATCACATCTGTCTGATGACTGAAAGTGAGGAAGAAGGTACAGTTTTATAAGTAAACTTACTGTAACAGTAAATTCATTTATTTTATATTATTTTAGTATATTTCCATTTAGTTTAGTTTAGTTTTGTCATTTGTTTTACTAGGGTAATGCACTAATCACAACAGACCATTTGCAGACACAGCCCAAGTGAAGAAATTCATAAAAAAAAATAAAACACAGATCACTTTTGCTGTAGTCTAGTCTATTTGGCTTCTAACCCCACTGACCATCCAGTTTATCAAAGCTAAGGGGTACCTTCCATTTTCTCTCTCTCTCTTTCTTTCACTGTCTGGAGCTTGAGGGGAGCTCTGCTAAAAGGATGGTTACAGTGCCAAAATATTTAGAGCATTATTGCTGAGGAGAAGTAGGCAAGAGCTCTAAAAATAACAGTATTAGGAAAGATACCAAAAGGTAAACTGTATACACAAAGGTATATACATACAAATACTGGCAATACCAAACATTCTCACCAAAAGCAGGGAGCTGGAGAGAGTGGTGGTTATTGTAACAGTGATCTATTGGAACATCTACTCTTATGGTAATTTACTTACACAACTGTACTATGTTTTACATATAGATCACTGCTGGAATAGCCTAAGCTATTTGTGTAAAGTACCGGAGCTTAGAAAGTTAGAAGGAAGGATAAAAAAGAAAAAGACTCTAGGAGCCCCTGGAGAATGGTCTTAGCAAATTCTGTTCTGGACCTGAAAAAAGGAATCCAGTTTATGCAGAAGGGATAAAACCACTGCCTCTAGAATACTTCTAGAGTCCACCACCTCCCAGAAAGTCACCAAAGAAAGCAAAGCTCTAGCTGAATGGTCTCCAGTCACGTTATGGTGAGTATAACAAAAAGCACTAGAATGAGACAACCATTTGCAGACACTGCTATGACTCTGGTTGGGCTTCCTTCTTGCCTTCATATGAGGCAAAGAGATGGTCAACTTTCCTGTAGGCTTGATTTTTCTCTAGGTAGTGTCTGAACTGCCTGTGGACACACAGGGTGTGAAGAATCTTTTCTTCCCTGTTTTTGGGTTCAGGAAAGATGTTAAGGAGATTAACAGTCTGGCTCATGATAAACTCTAAGATTACTTTAGGTATAAAAGAAGGCTTAGTTCGCACAAAACCATGTCCTTATGAAACACAAGGTAGGACTGACTTACCATAAGTGATTAAAATTCACATACCCTCCTAGCAGACTTCAAAGCAATGAGTAAAATAGCTTCCCATGTTAAGAATCTCAAATCAGACTGAAGAGTTGGTTTAAACAGAAAAAGACTAAACTTTTCAAGAACAAAGTTAAAATCCCAAGCAGGAAGTTCATGTTTTCTAGGTGGCCAGATATGCGATATCCCTTTCAAAAACTACTTAACTTGAGGATGATTAGAAAGGAGGAGGATCTAAGGACAGGCAAGCAGAAATGGCTGACAAACACACCTTGATAGAGGAATAAAAAGGGCCAGAGGACAGTAACTCACACAAACAATCAAGAATCAGAGGTAGCCCAGTATGATATGGATCCTTTTTCTTCGACTAGTACCAAATAGAAAATGTTTTCTACTTAGTCAGATATGATTTCCAAGGAACATAGTTTTTTTTTTTTTGCCTTCTTAAGTACCTAGGAAAAAAACAGGTGCCCAAAAAATTAAAATTCTATCATACAGGCAGTTAAATGGGGGGTTTCAGGTACAGGTATGTCAAACAACCCTGTCTTTTGCAAGTAAATACAGTCTATAGTGAAGCCTGCAGGAATTGCCCTTTACCAGATAAAAAAAGAAGAGTGGACCACTTTTGCCTGGATCAGAAGGGAGTCACTACTACCATCTGTATATTCAGAAGAAACCTGGAAATCAGGAATGCATGGAAAAACATGCAGGAACATTCTAGTCCAGAAGAATGGAAGCTATCTGGTCTTCCAGGCCTGATTGCAAGGAATCCTGGGGCAGCAATTCTTTAGTTGTCTGTTCTGAGAGGAGGCAAATAATTCTACTTGAGGTGTACCCCACAACTGGATCAATTCCTGTAAGATACCAGGATGTCTCTCCTGGTCTTGTGTAGCTTGTCTGCAATCATGTTTTGCGCTGAAGGAATGTATAAAGCATGAAGACTCAAACTGAGTTGAGATGCTATCTCCCAGCCTATCAGAGCAAGTCTCCAAACAGGTTAAGATCTGATACCCCCTTGTTTGTTTATGTACCACATCACTGTGATGTTGTCTTTGTAAATTTTCAGAGGTCCTAGAGATTATGTTATGTTATGTTATTTTATTTTATTTTATTTTATTGTATTTATTTTACATTTGGTAACTGGGAAAGTCTGACTGGACACTAGTCTTTTTTCAGCTGTGGCCCAGGGAGAAAACCTCCAATTATAACACAGGTTAATAACTCAACAATGACAAAAGATTCCATGAAATTACAAGTGAGCAGAGCATAAAAATAAAGCTATGATTCTGCAATAGACAGTAGATCAGTAAAACCATACACTCAGTACTACAGTTTATACTCAGTTTTACTGAGTAAAACACTAAGAATGATATAATGCTATGGTGCAACCATCAGACAGTACATCGGTAAAAATACTCAGAATGAAATAATACTATGATGTATACAACTAGTGTTGTGACTTGACAGGAGGAGAGGTGTGGAAAGAACAGTGAGTGGCTTAATAAAAGATACTAGAAAGAACAGAAGTCTCAACCTGATAATAAGGGAGGTGGACTTTCTCTAGTGATGAGCCAGAATAGGCTGGAATAGGACTAGTCTGGGGTGTCACAGTGGCAAGCCCAATTAGTGTAGAGGTGTGTTTTTTGAGATTTCTTGAACAGAGATAAGAATGTTGCAGTTGTTATGTTAGAGGGCAGAGAGTTCCATTTCTTAGCAATATAGTTTGAATACTGGGAGGCCCCTGCAGAGTTATTAGAATAGAGGGAGGCCCCTACAGAGTTATTAGAATAGAGGGAGGCCCCTGCAGAGTTATTAGAATAAAGGGAGGCCCCTGCAGAGTTGTTGGATTTAGTGACGTCAAGAAGAGGTTTGTTGTTGGAGCGTAAAACCCTAGTATTGGAGTAAGAGTGTATTAGGTTTTGTAATGCAGGGGTTTTCTCGAGGTAGTATAAAATCTTATAGGTTAGTGTGAGCTAGTTGTACAGGAGGAGATGGGGAAGTTCTAGCCATCTGAGTTGTTTAAGGACTAGGCAGTGGTGTGTTTTGTAAGGGCTATTGGTGGGAAACATTGCTATTTTGGTATACCAGGTGTCAAGTTTAGTTATATCTGATTTTCTGAGATTGGAGAGAAAGAGAAAGGCATATAGAAGTTTGGAGATAAGATGGGTTTGTGCTATTTTAGCTCTGGTACTGTTTGTGAGGAATTGTTCATTTCTATAAAGTCCTCCCAGTTTTTTGTGTACTTTCTTTATGGTGAGTGAGATGTGGGTATCAAATCTCATGTTGCAGTCTATCTCTAACCCTAATACCTTGGTGTGAGCGACTGGGGAGATGGTTGTTTTTTTTGTTAGAAAAGATGGTAAATGAGGGTAGGGATGTGTAGTGATTAGTAGGGCAGAAAATGAAAAGTTTGGTTTTATTTGGGTTAAGTATTAATTGCTAATTGCTGAGCCATTTTTCCACAAAGAGGAAAGAGGTTTGAGTTTGGTTTTGCAGTTCCTGGAGGGAAGAAGAAGAGCAGATAAGTGTTGAGTCATCTGCATATTCGATGACTGAGGCCTCTAGAGTAGAGGTATGGAGGTTATTAGTGAAGATAAAAAAGAGTAGAGGTCCAAGGATGGAGCCTTGGGGAACTCCTAAAGAGATATGGAATAAAGGTGACAGTTCTTGCCTCTATTGAACTGCTTGCTGCCTGCCTGTCAAGTAGCTTTGGAACCAGGAAATGGAGGGTGAACTAAAATTTAGTTCAGAGAGGGATTTAATCAGAATGTTATGATTGACCATATCAAATGCCTTGGAGAGGTCAAGAAAGATAGCAGACACATAGTTGCCATTATTTTGGTGGTTGTTAACTATGTGAGTGAATTAAATAAGTGCAGTTGCGGTGCTGTGATGTGGCCTGAAGCCATGTTGAGTGTTTGTGAGAAGGTTATTGGTATTAAGATAGTCCATGAGTTGTGTGTGTATGCACCTCTCCAAAATTTTGGACAGAGGTGAGAGTATAGCTGTGAATTGATAGCTGGCTAACTCTTATGAGTTACCATCTTTGTGGAGAGCTATAATGTGTGAAATTCTCCAGATTTCAGGAACTAAATTTTCAGATGTTGAATGGTTGATAAGAATGGACACAGGATAGGCAATGGCACTGGCAGCTATTTTCAGGAATTCTGCTGGTAGTTTATTGGCTGCTAGGCTGCTAGGGTGGTAGGTTTTAGTTTCTTAAGTAGCTTTTTAATAATGTCAGTAAAGACAGGTTGGAATAATGTCAGTAGAGACAGGCTGAAATGTTAAGCCTTTGGTATTGTCACTGTACTTGGATATTTGGTCCATGGATGGACAGGTTTGGGCATTAGCAAGAGCAAGAATGGATTCAGTGAAGAATTTGTTAAAAGTTGTGGCAACGTTGAGGGAAGTGTCAGTTGAGGTAGGGGTGGGAGTGCCTGATTTTCCGGGGAGAAGAATATTGTTAATAGCTGTCCAGAATTTTTGTGGGTTATTTTTATATTTGGTTTGCATGTTATGGTAGTAGTTAATTTTATGTAGTTTTACACATTTCTTTGCATTATTACAAAGTTCTAGATATGTCTGCTTGTCTGTATTATGCCAGGGTCCATGCCTTGTCTCTGGATTTTAGAAGATACCTAGTTTCTTTACTCATACAGGGAGCATAATTGGATTTTACTCTGATAATTCTGGATGGGGCTTGAGAGTTAAGGATATCTAGGAAGGAAGAGTTGAAGTATTGTACAGCTTCGTTAAGCTTTAGGATTATAAGGGGAGACCAGTTACAAGTCTGTACCACATTAATAAAGTTTGTTGCACTGGATTTCTTCTTGTTTCTTATTTTCTGGTAAATGGTGGACTTTTCTTGATATATGGTAGGTGGTCGCTTAAGCTGTCAGGGAGGCAACCAGATTGACTGATAAGTTCAGGCCTGTTTGTCAGAAACCAGTCAAGTACTGACTATCTTTTGGTGGATTTATCAATTCTAGTGGGAGATTGGATGAGTTGGGAAAAGCCATGGAGGTTGGTGAAGTTGGTGAGATAGTAAGAGTTACAAGTTAACCAATCAATATTGAAGTCCCCCAAGATGATGGTTTCTTGATGTAGGCTGCCAGAGGCCCACTGAAGTAGATTCTCCAGAGTGGGAATGTTATTCCCAGGGGGTAAATTGCAGCCAGTTGTAATGACACTTTTCTTGGGGTTAAATATTAGTTTAGCAATTATAATTTCTGTATTGGACAAATGTGGTATCTCAATATTTAAGTTTTCCATATTTAGTTAATTTTGAAATAGTAAAGTTACCCCACCTCCTTTTTTGGAGGTACGATCATTCTGTAAGATGTTATATTCCAGTTGTAGAATTTTATTATTGGTAGTGGTTGGTTTAAGCCAGATTTCAGTTAGTAATGCTAGGTCAGGTGAATATAAGGAACAATTGGCATGAATGCCATGGACTTTATTGCTAATGCTTCTAACATTCATGTTTAATATGAGAAGGTCATTGGGTTTTCTGGGTACTTAGAATGAGTTAAGAGATGGATTGTAGGATGGTATTATCAGAAGGGCCTGAATTAGGATGGATGTCTCCACTTAGAGAGAGTGTGGCTGCAATATGTACTTTGGTTTTTAAGAGGTTAGTGATGTACTTGTCATATTTAGAGGATAGTTTGTTGATTTGGTGGGAGGGTAGGGTGAGTTTAACAGTATAAGGGTATATGTGTATGTGTATGATAAATTGGGAGATAGGGAAATTGAGTGATATAGATTTTGAGGTGTAAGTAGTAGAAGTAGCTTGGCGTGGTAGAGAATTGGGGTGTAAGTTGTGATACCTGGTAATGTATCTAAGTAGTGTGAGAGTTATTAGTATTGATGTTGTGTAAATATTCCTGTGGAGCATGATGTGAATGTATCAGTCTATGTGTGGATAGAGCTACGTGTGCTGTTAGTTAGCACAGTGTGTATTGTGGAGTATGGTGGGTGTTGGATATAATGGCTAAGTGGTAGCTGTGTATACCTGCTTGATTCTATTACTTATGTTGTGAAGGAGGAGTGACTATTGTGCTAGCAAGAAGGGACAGAGTGGAAGTGGTGAGTTGATGTGAGTGTAGTGAATGATGATTGGATGGAGGTGGGGTGTGGGAGTGGTCTGTAGACTATAAATCTAGGGAGAGTGGGGTGGGTGGGAATGGGGGTAGGGTAGGGGAGCAGAGTGAGCCCAAGTGCAGCAAGGGTGAACGGAGCAGGTAGGCCCAGCTGGAAGAGGCAGGAATGCCAGAAAACAATCAGCCAGGTACAGCACTAGGATTCTAGACATCAGGTAAGCTGTACTATATCTGTCTGAAATACAATCTTTGGGGGGAGGAATCAATGTAAATGGATAACCTCACTCCTGTGCTGTTCAGGGCTTAGTATATGTAAGATACGGGGAAGTTGTGGATGCCACTTGACTGTATATTTCTTAGTTTGCAATTCTCGTTTAGCACATAAAGGTTTTTATGCAGTACATAATGGTGTGTAACTAGATGACTACTGCCATCTAGTGCCTTATGAAGGGAGCACCAATTAATTTACCTGAAAAGAAGCCAGGTACTAGGATACTAGATATCAGGTAAGCTGTACTATACTTGGCTGAAATACAATCTTAGAGGGGGGAAAATTAATGTAAATCGATATTCTCATTCCTGTGCTGTTCAGGGCTTAGTATATGTAAAATACGTGGGAAGGTGTGGATGCCACTTGACTGTATATTTCTTAGTTTGCTATTCTTGTTTAGCACATAAAGGTTTTTATGCAGTATGTAATGGTGTGTAAATAGATGTCTGCTGCCCTCTAGTGACGTATGAGGGGAGCAACAATTAACCTACCTAAAAAGAATCTTAGAATAAATGGGAGAGAGAGCGGGGAATAATGACATGCTCAGGGGTCCACAAGTGTGCAAGCCACTATTTCCAACTAGAAAAACTGCACTAAAACAGCTTGTAGCTGTAGGCTGTCACTCACACTGTAGGACTTAATTTTGAGGCTCTTTAAAAAAATTCTGGCCGAAGGTTAGCAGCTAGGTTTGCAGAGACTGCAGCCTGAGCAGAAGAGTTGGATGGTAGAAATTGGAGGGCAGTCTGAGTTTAGACGATGATCATCCAAGGACTGTTATTTCTTATATTTTCATTTTCCTGTCCTGGGTCCCGGTGTCTGCCATATTCTACTCCCACTTCAGAAAAATGGTACTGAGGTGCATACAGTGAGTGTCCCTCATTAACTTCCTTGTTGGAAATCACTCTTCATAAAAAGTGTGATGCATCTATGATGACAGTTTCTAAAGTAGATTGAAGGGAGAATAGAAGATCTGGATTGTGACAGTTGTGGTCTACCCACTAGAGAAACTCCCTTCTTATAAACCCAAGGACAGGGATCTGAAAATATATCAAGTGTAAGGTTGTTGAGTTCAAACTGACCTGAAGTACCATTGGACTTTTCTCATGTGGAGTCTGGCCAGGGGAAGCTTGAGAATCATAAATGCCATGCACCTCAAAAATGAAGAAATTCAGGAAGAACTTTTGGAAGATCTTCACTTTGTCTGGAGGAAGAATGGCTCTTTCCATGGCAGGATCTAACAGATATCCCAGGAAAACAGTTCTGGGACACACAATAAGTGAAGAAATCTATACGTTGATTTGAAAAGAGACTGAGTAGAAGATTCATAACAGTTGCTAAAGACTACAGGCAACTAGAAAAAAAGCTAAAAAAAATAAGACAATTGTCCAGTTATGGAAAAATGTAAATGCCTTGAAGTCTGCAAAAAGCAATTACTGGAGCCAAGAACTTTTTAAATACCATTGATGCAATAGGAAATTCAGAGGATAAAACAGAAAACTGGTAATGTGAACCAGGTACAGGTATTCTTAAGAAACACCTGACCTTCCTACCAATGGGAATGTGATGGCAGGCATTCTTTAGGTTTGGCTTTACTGTGAAAGCTAGTAAAGGCAGCAGAAGATAAAGGGACTGAAAGGATAATAATATTTTGAACTTTGGAATCTTGGCAAAAAAATAAAAAATGAAATAAAATAAAAAGGAAGGTCCTAGCCAAGGACTCCAATTTCCTTCGACTTTTGGTACCAGAAAAAAACTTTGAATAAAAATATTTGCTCATCTGGTAGATAGGCACTTGTTCTATTACTCCTTAAAAAGCATTTACCTCAAAGCTGGATGTATCAGGAAAAGGAAGTTGAAATGCTCATTGCCAAGTGTTCCCCTCCTGAATTACCTTATGAACCCATTTGTGTGAAACAGTCTGGTGCTATAACAGAATATACAGATTGACAGAGAGGGGTATATTGCTGGGGTGAGTAGAGATTATTCTGAGCAGTCAAATAAATATTCATGCAGATTAGAATAACTGTCCTCACTTCTTTAAAGCTTTCCCTTTCTTTTAAGATGCTCCTTGCATTATCTTTTTAAAATCACCTTACTTCTTGAATTGCTTATGGAAAAAGAAAACTAAGAGGAAGGGAATATTTTATTTGCCTTAAAAATTATAATTGAAATTTTAGGACAACTCCTTCAATCCACTATCCCCTTTTAGTCGCACATTTTTTCAGATGTATTCTTTTTTAACACCTTTAGTGAATTATCACTTAAGACATAGACAAACATACATTTATGTCAAAGAAAACAAACAATGTTAATGTATTCACAGTTACAAACATACTTCACATGTAGTCTTTTATACTGTTATCATTAATCCAACATTACACACATTCATCGATTCCTGCATTCATTTAAACCTCACTACTGCTACAAAACAGTATTCTGCATGTATTATTCCCATCATTTCCATTTTCTATGTAATTTGCTCCTACCCTTTCCTAAAGATCCCACTTCTAGTTCTTTTAGCACTGTTACAATATTTACTACTTCAAATGCAGTTGTTTTAGACTTTGATTTCCATTTCCTAGTAATTGCTTTTTGTTAGCTACCAGAATTAAACTTAAGAAGTCCGTCATATGTCTAGGCAATTCAGATCCTTTATCCCAGCTCAAAAAATAATAAAAAAAATATTTTCTTAGTTACACCCATTTTCTCACCCAATATTTCTGAGAAAGTACTTTGTAGGGAATTTCTAAAGTCTGCCAACTCTTTATATTCCAAAACATATGTTCACAGTCATATATATTTCTTCCTCATCACACCTCCAACATTTGCCACCTACCTGAGGAAAACCTCTTTGGAGTCTGCTTGTGATATAAAAATACCTATCAAACACTCCCAAGCAAAAATCCTAAATCTTCTAGACTTTGTTGCATATTTGGTAGCCATACACATGTCCTCCCATTGCTTCATTGTGAATTGCTTATCCAGTACCTCTTCCCAATGTTTTCTAACCTCCTCTGGTTGATTATGCCCTGCTAATTATTCCTATTTTAAGAGCATCTTTTGTTTGATATTCAATTAAAAACTCAATTAAAGCAGGTCTTTCACTTATTTCAGCTCCAGAAGGGCCAAGAAGAAATTTCTCATCTAAGACAGATTTAAAAATGTCAGCTTTAGCATCTTCCAGAAGGTTTTGAACATGAAATTCTGGAAGCTGTATCAGCAGCATCAGAAGCACTGTTTAAAACATGTTTAGTAACATGAGAAGCAGAAATTAAAGAAGCATCCAAATAATATTTCTTTTTTATTTCAGAAGAAAGAAGGATAACCATTAACATTTGCCATGTTGTCAAAATATAAAAGCATAAACATTAAAATATGGGCTAGGCAGTTTAAAATTCTGAAAGTTAAATTAGCAGAAGAATATACTTTATTTCAGGACTTGACAAAAACTTTCCCATCCTTGTTAGAGGAAATGGAGATAGCAGCAGTAGCAATTTTATGTTGCAGAAGCAGTTTTGGGTACGGACGTTTGAGATATCCTATATAACTTATCAGATTTCCTGGGAGTAGGAGGATGACTGTTAGGTAAACTAAAAGCAATCAGGAAAATTGGAGCAATAGCTACAGATTTAGGCATATCCAACTGTAACAAATCCTGGAACATCTTCTGTGTAACAGGAATTTCATTCTGTTACCACTGGGAGAAAAAAATGCTTATCATCTTTGATGAGGTCTCAGAAAAAGAAAAATCCTCAAGTGGAAAATCTAAAACACTACTTTCCTCAGAATTCCAATGCTAAAATAAAGAGTATAACCACCCCCTTTAATGCCTGTTCTGATTGACAATCCCTTAGCAAATTCTCCCTTGTCCATAAAATCAAAAATAGGAGAAGGTATGTTCTCACTTTTCCAGGAAAATTCTGTGAAAAAGAGTGACCATTAGTAATCATATTCTTCCCAGATACAGGATCCCTATTCTCGCTAAGAGATTAATCTTCACCTACCCTTTCTCCTGAGACCAACAAGATTGGTGCTTCCTAGCTCAACAAGGACATAATTGCAGTCATAAAGGACATAGCTATCTCCTGGTCTGTGGTAGCTATAGGTGCTACACTAGAGAGACTGGTGGGGGAGATGAGTTGTTTGAGGATGAAAGGGCAGCCACAGCAGAGTCACACACCAGAAGCTGAGGGACAGTAGGAGCTGGTCTGACACTCAAAGGCATCCTGTCAACTTTCTTTTTCTTGCAGATAGAGAAAGGGGAAAAAACATGGACACCAGCAGCTGCTCCATAGGCTAAACTGTGGATGAGACCTCAAAAGTGGATAGGAAATCCTCAACAAGTCAGTAAATGGTAAGTAGAGAACAAG
Organism: Protopterus annectens; assembly: GCF_019279795.1. Classification (NCBI taxonomy): domain Eukaryota; kingdom Metazoa; phylum Chordata; order Ceratodontiformes; family Protopteridae; genus Protopterus; species Protopterus annectens. Next base: position 394,750,861 of record NC_056729.1, on the reverse strand, counting down.
TGCTTCTGGGCTAAGACTCTGTTGATGAAGGTGAAATTAAAAGTGCAAAAACTAGCTTGCTGCTCAAAAAATGCTAAAATGTTGTCACCATATCCAATCAATTCTTTCCAAATAGATGGGGAATAAATGGAGACAGTCTCAGATTTTATTTTGCTGGATTCAAAAATCTCTGCAAAAGTTGTCAGACATGGAATAAAAGGATGCTTTCTTAATTTCATTAAACAGCAAATGAATCATAGTGTCAACAAATGCACATAAAGTCATGGCTATGTTTTTCCCCAGTAATATCATATGGCTGTGAGAGTTGGGTTATAAGTAAGGCTGTATGCAGGAAAATTTATTCTCTTGAACTCTGTTATTAGAGAATACTTCTGAAAATTCAGTGGACTGCCAGAAGAGCAAACTGGCCAATTCTTAAGGAAATAAATCCAAACTTTTGCTGTTAGAATGTCTCATAATAAAACAAAAACTCAGATAATCTGGCCACATAATGTATGGACAGGATTAATTAGAAAATAACTGATTCTGGGAAAGATCAAAAGAAAAAGGAGAAGGAATAATAGAGACAAATATGGAAATACAGAATTACTGACGTAATGAATATGAATTTGTAATGACTTAAAGAAACACTTGTTGACATACAGGCACTGTTGTGCTTTAGTCCTTCAGGTCATGCAGAGTAGGACTCAAATAATAACTAGATAACTATGCGTGTATATATAAATATATGTATCCCATTCAGGAGACTGACTCAACGGACAGTCACACTTCATATGGTCAAGACCATATGACGGACTTTCCAAAATGTCAAATGACTGAAAGCAACAAAAATCTACTTCTTTGCCCTGTGCACCCCCAATGCAAGGGGCTTTGCCCCACATATCATCTGCATATTACATATATCAACACACTACAGTGGGGAAAAGGGTAAATTCCTGATCCTCACTGTACCGCAGTCTCCATTCAAAAGCTTCAACATTTCGAGAAGTAGATCATATGGTCTCTACCATATCAAGTGTGACTTTCTGTTGAGTCAGTCTTCTGAATGGGAACCACATAGACAAATCATTAAGTAAAAACAGCAAGAAAAGCCCAGCCAAGCTAGAGTTTTCACTGTGTGATACCTTAACTATATTGGAATGGATACCTATAGGATATATGTAAATGACCCCTTAAGGACATTAAGTGTTTCAGCTACATGACTTCTGAATGCCCATGAATTTTCACTTTTTGAGTCTTTATTGATACATTCAAGGCAATAAAGCCCATAAAGCCGAATCTCAATAGCTGTGGACATGCATGTTTCAGCCTTTTCATTTATCTCATCAGCACAGCATAAGTGGCTATACTTCAGAAACAGGGGTTTTAAACCCAAATTATACCCATAAGCATTAAGGTGCCTGCAAAATATCCCAGGTGACATTCAAACCTAAGGTTAAAAGGTCACATGTGCAAACCATTCGGCAAAAATTTCAAGAAAAACATAGTGACGCCAGAGTTTTCACTGAGAGGTCCATGGGATATATGGAAATGACCCCTTAAGGACATCAAGTGTTTCAGTTACATCACTTCTGAATGCTGCCGATGAGGACAATAAAAAGGCCGAAGGATGAATGCCCACATGTAGTATGGTTTGACTTTATTGGCCAGAATGCATTCGGATATGGGGTTTAATTTTTCACAATCATGCATAAGTATGATGATGATGATGATGATGAAGATGATAATAATAATGTGGATGGATTTTGGTAACTGATTGAACTCCATGTTAGATTCAACATGTTAATTTGAATGTTAAGTGGACTGGCACAGTAACTCTTTTTGGTAGTTATAAGAATGAAAACAAGTATTAAATGCATTCTTCTTGAGAGTTTACTTATTCCTCCCCTGAGCTGCTTACACCATCTGCTCCCCCTCCAGATTTCCTACCTTACTGAGAGTTTTCTTTCCAGACAGCAACTCCACAGTTGGTTTCAACCCACTCCATTTGCCCTCGCTGTGCTCGGGCTCACTCCACTCTATGCCCTACCCCCATTCTCACCCATCCCCACATCAATTACATTTATACTTACTCTAGTGCCTCCCCCTACCCCACCACCCAGTTATCCCCCTCCAATTCCCCTCTCATTACATCACTAGCCATACCTTTTCACTTCCCCTCACATTACACCATTAGCCACACCTCCAACCAAACCCACATATACCCAACATCTTAACTCATCTCATCATTACCCCATCAGTACAACCTCTTCTACACCACCACATCTCGCCATTGCATCTCACCCACATCCCATACTACAATGTCCATCTCTACTATCATTACTCTACTTACCTCATCATTCTCTTTCAATATCCTACTACATCTGACCTCTCTACATCATTCTTCTACCTTTTTCTCCCACTGCCCATTATCCTCTCTCCCATACAATCTGAACACACCACTTCCTTCTCACAAATTTCAGCCAGCCTTTACAACACAATCATATTATTATGTACCAGAGTAAAAATCCTCCCCCACTATCACCACAACAATAATATTTTCTCTCTAAATTATCAAATCAAAGTAAGATGGAAACTAGAATACACTTCTCTTCCATATCCTGTAACAAACCTATCACTATGCAGAGACATACATCCCAACCTGGGTCCCATCTCCACTCATATGCAACCACCTAACTCCCATAAATCATTAAACTTCACTACAATTAACCTGCAAAGCATCAGAAATAAAATACCTAACTTCCATGTATAGATAACATACAACAAACCCAATATTATTGCCGCAACTGAAACATGGCTAAAACCCTATATTAAGGACACAGAATTCCTTCCCACAGATTTTGCCTGCCTTAGGGCTGACAGACCCTGAAGAAAAGGTGGAGGCATCTCTCTAATATACCCCATGTCCTTCAGTATTGTCCCATATACAAAACGTATCCCACAGTTCTCCACAGCTGCACCTCTAGTTTCTTTCCTTAAAATTAATAATTAAAAAATCCTCTGTGTGATAGTCATTTACACCCCCCCCCCCCCAGGCAATAACATACCATTTCTTGAAGAAATCCTTGTCTGGGCATCTACTAACATAAAAAATTAGACTATCATACTGGGAGATGTAAATATCATCTGGCTAGACATATACCCACACCACTCTAACTGGAATATTAATCTATATAAGTTCACCCATCTAGTTAGCGCCGTAACTAGGCCTAATAAAATTAATGCTAATGGCTCAATCCTAGACTGAATTTTAGTGTCCAATCCAAATAGGATCATGTCCACTGGTACACTCTCCAATAGTGTAAGTGACCACTTACCGGCCTTTATACAATGTGAATGTACCACAACAATTAATAAACATCAGTACAGGGTACCAGAGATTAATCCAAGTTCTGTCCATCTAGCTTTAAACAAAGATTGCTTAGCATCAACTGGGATGCACTAAAATCACTTCCCCTTGATGAGGCAGTTGAGTTCTTCAACTCAGCCTTCCTCAACATACTAAACAATCTCGCTCCCCTTAGACAAAAGAGAGTAAAGACCAACCATGCCACTTGGCTAACAAGATCCACTAAGGATCTTATGAAATGCAGGGACAAATCATGGAAAATCTGGCAAAAAAACAAAAATCCATCTGGTCTCACCCAACAGCTCCAAAACCAGGTTAAGCGTTTAGTACTACAAAATAAAAAAGAACACTACCTTACATTACAAAATCAGCACAAGCAAAACCCAAAGAAATTCTGGAGCTCTCTCAACTCTTTACTAAACCCAGGCTCTAGTAATAATCCTTGCCCAGACCCAAATAAAACACCCATTGAAAGTGCTGCAATCTTCAACTCCTGTTTCATAGATACTATAGCCAATCTGACCGCTACCTTTCCCAAGACCAACTTGTCCACCACAGACCTCTCCACAGCTAACACCAGTACACCCCTATTCCCAACTTTAGTCTGTCACCTATTCCTACCTCAACTATTAAAAAATTGCTTCTAAAACTCAAACCATGCACAAATGCCCCTGACAATATACCACCAAATACCTGCAAATTTCAGCCATCTCAATCGCTTACCCTATCAGCATACTTCTCAACAGATCTTTCCAAAAATCCTATATGCCCATCATCTGGAAAAAAGCTCATTTCCTCCCTCTACATAAGAGGGGCCTAACATAGCCACCACCAACTTCTGCCCCATTGCTATACTATCACTCATCTCTAAGATTCTGGAAAAATGTATTCATTCTCAACTTCTTCACTATCTGACTCACAATCACATCCTCTCCCCCACCCAACACAAATTTAGGCCAGGACATAGTACCACCACTGCCCTCATATCCCTCATGGACACTGTGATACTGGTAAAATTGTATCTTCACTATTTCTTGATCTTTCTAAAGCTTTCATTACTATATCCCACTCTCTCTTTCTAACAAAACTGTCTAACATAGGTACCTCACCTCAAACTCTAAACTGGTTCACAAATTATCTCACTAACAGCCAACAATCAACTAAATGGCAGAACTCTTACTCCCCTTTCCTAAACACCACCACTGGTGTTCCTCAAGGCTCCATTTTAGGGACACTTCTGTTTAGCATATTTATCAATAACTTCCACACTGCACTCCCTCAAGACTCAGTTATCCAGTACGCAGAATGATTCCACTATTATCTGCACTGCAAACAACTCCTCAGAACTACACCAACTCATCCAAAACACCCTCACCTCCAACAAAATGTGGATGTCTAATAATCTTCTTGCCCTGAGCCCCAACCCCAACAGAACCAAACTAGTAATATTTGCCCCCAAAAAGTCAACACCCCCTAGAAAAAGAGAAATTCACCATCCAGTCCCTAAATGGTACCACCATCGACAGTGTACCTAGCACAAACTCCTAGGTGTCATCATAGACAAAAATGTCACATTCAACCTGCACCTCCAATCCAATGTCAAAAAGATATATCAAAAGCTTGGCACTCTCTACTGATACAAACATCTACTCAGTGCATCAGCCTGACTTTTCCCTGCCTCTTCTTTTCTATTACCCTCTCTTTTATACTGTGCTCCCCTCCTCACCAACATCCAGTCCTCTCTAATGTCCAAACTAGACTCATGCTACAACAAAATTGCTAAGTTTGTAACTAATGCCTCCTACTCATCCCACCACTGCTTATCATTACACAACCTAAAATGGCATGACCTCCCCAACTATCTCACCTTTATCCAAATAACTACAGCTCACAAATTAATTCATAATCCATCCATGTGCACTGCTCTATCTTCTATACTTACTTTATACCATCCTCATATAACGTCAACCATCACAACTATTTTCACCCCCACTCTACTACTCTGGCATCCTCCTTTCACATTCACCTGTCTTTTTACTTACTCTGCCTCTCCATCCTGTCCACTTCCCTCTTCTACTAACTTTCATTGTCCTACCATTGATCCCTCTTGTCTACTTCTTGTTCTTCCTAATCTTTATAGACCTACCATTGAACCAGGCAAGGCATTCAGGTACTCTCGCAGCCTACCTTAATATCATACCACCAGTTATATCTGCAACAATATCCACCGACTTTGCTGATTCCTGCAACAGGACTCATATAGCCTATCACTCAGCTATTACACTTCCTATACCTGTGAAAAGTTTAAGTACCTAGTCTCTAATTAATTCCTATGTCTGCTTTGTACCCATTGCATGAAGTGTCCTATATAAATTTTGCTAGTTAAAAACTACTCATATGGAATGTTCTCATGTATATACTCTGTACTGCTTGTATAATATCTTTGATTTGACAATGATTACTTAGGTTCATAGGCTCACAGGTGTGTACTAGGCTAATGGCCCTGGAGCCTTTACAAGCCTAGCCCCCCAAAAAAATTGCCCTGGCACCATGCCACCTGATGTTTGTTCACAGTTCCTCTATCCAGTAGGGCAACTGGAGTGATCCCTGGGTGAACTTTCTGTTACTCATCCACTCATCGAGATTTCTCTTGAAGAGGGCCAGAGGGGTGCTCTGCTTGACATAAACGGGAAGCTTTTTCCAGAGTATGGGCAGTCTTTAGGAGATGAACCTGTCCCTCCAGCATGTTCTGTTGATTGTTGTAATGAAGTTGTGATCTCTGGAGCATGTAGTGTGGGGGGTTGGGATTTCTTTAGGTATAGCATTTCAAGTAGGGCTGGATTGGACATGGCTTTGTAAGTCAAGCAGAAATCACCTCTAAGTAGATGATAAGAGACTGAGAATAGCTGACGTTTCTTGAGTCTGTCCATGTAGGACATGTGTTTACGGCCTAGGATCCTTTTTGTGAGGTACTTTTATGGCCTCTCCATCTGTTATAGGTGTTTGGCCAGGTGCATGCCAAACAGGGCATTATATTCGATGATTGGTCTAATGATGGATGAGTAGAGAAGGATGATGACCTCTTTCTTCCTGGATGTGAAACCTTTGGTCATAAGATGTGCCACATAGAAGGACTTTCTTACCACAGTGGCAATGTGGTGGTCTAAGGTTTTGACCTGGGTGCCCAGATCTCTTATGGCCCCTTTAGTGTTTAGTGGACTCCCATCAATGTGGCAATTTGTGGGAAATGAGTTTTTTCCAAAGGGAATGATAACACATTTTTTGGCATTAAGCTTAAGGCCATGGTTCCAACACCAGTCATTGGTTTCAGAGAGACCATTTTGTAGGATGTATGCATCACTTGGGGAGTTAATAATGACTCCTAGCTTGCAGTCATCAGCAAACTTGATCAGCCAGAGTCCCTTTGTGTTGGCCTGGACTTCTGAGAAGTAGATGCCAAACAGGAGAGGGCCCAGAACCAAGCCTTGTGGGACTCCACTCATGACTGGTCGACAGTCAGAGTTGGAATACAGAACTTTCACTCTGTGGATCCTGTCTGTGAGCCAGTTTGCAACCCACCTAGTGATATAAGGACTGATGCCTAGTTTGGTGAGTTTATCAATGATACCCGAGTGAGGAATGGTATCAAAGGCCTTGGCCATGTCAAGGTAGGCTGTATGCACTGCCTTACCCTCATCCACAGCCTTGGTCACTGCCTCAAAGAAGTCAAACAGGTTCAGCAGGCAGCATCTCCCCTTGACAAAGCCAAACTGTGTGGGGTCAAGAATATGGAGATTGCCTATATCTTTGTTAAACAGGTCCATGATGATGCGCTCCATAGCTTTACATACCAGACTCGTCAGGCTAAAGGGGCAATAGTTCCCAGGGTGTGTAGTTGCTCCCCCTTCATGGAGAGGGATGACTGTAGCAGTGAGCCATTCATTAGGGACAAAGCCTGAGGTAAGGCTGTGATTAAACAGGGCACACAGGTGTGGTGCCTGTTTGTTTTGTAGCTCATGTAGGATGCAGCCAGGGATATTATCAGGTCTCATGGATGCTATATTCTTGGCTTTGGACAATGCAGCTTTTATCTGTGTCACAGAAATGGTGGGTACCAGGCTTTCTTCTGGCATTGTGATAGGGCCTTTGGGGGGGCGAGAGGGGTAAAGGTGGCACTGAATCTGTCGGACAGTATGTTGGCTATATCTGTTGGCTCAGTATAGGAGGTACCATTGTGTAATAACTCAGAGCAAATCTGGGTATTGCCTTGGAGGCTCTTTATGTAGCTATAGAAGGCATTGTGGTTGTTTTTGGTGTCAGCCACAATTCTGCCTTCATAGCTGGCTTTAGAGGATTTGATAAGGGATCTCAGGAGGTACCATTGTGTAATAACTCAGAGCAAATCTGGGTATTGCCTTGGAGGCTCTTTATGTAGCTATAGAAGGCATTGTGGTTGTTTTTGGTGTCAGCCACAATTCTGCCTTCATAGCTGGCTTTAAAGGATTTGATAAGGGATCTCAAATTTTTGTTGAGTCTGATAATGGAGTTTTTCCCAGTCTTATGACTTCATTTTTTTCTGCAACAGTTTCTTCCTTCTGTTGTAGAGTTTATTGATGGCTGGGGACCACCAGATTGGCTTCCTTTTTTGGAGGAGAGTGTCTTGGTTCTTTTTGGTATGGCAAGATCCATGCATTTCTGTATGTGCTCATACAGTGCATTGGTGTATGATTTGGCAGTCGTGCAGCTATTTTCCATTGGCATGTGTGCCAATAAGTTAGCCACCTCTGTTTTTAGGAGCCCAAAGTCAGCACTGGAGAATATTTTCAGGGTGGTCACCTTAGCAGGGGGTGTAGGTGAGATGGAGATTTCCATGGTGATCAGTTTGTGGTCGGATTTAACCAGGGAGGAATTGACTATAGGTGTGGAGCAACCGTCTTCCATGTTGGTGATAATCAGGTCAAACATGTTGCTTCCTCTAGTGGGGGTCAAAATGAGCTGGTCCAGGGTATTGGAATTGATAAATTCCAGGAAGAATTGGGCCTGTGCATTGGTACTTGAATAGTTTTTCCAGTTGATGGAAGGGTAGTTGAAGTCATCCAGTATGAGAGTATTGGGCTGGGCATTGATAGATTCCAGGGTACTTAGGAACTTGGCGTGAAAGTCTAGGGACATGGTTGGGGTTCTGTAGTAGTGTATGATGTGTATCGACATCTTACCCAGTGAAATATCTCAGATGCATTATGCTGGGCTACCAGTCTAAAGGTGTGCATATCCTTTATGAATATGGAGACATCACTGCCTTTGGAGCTTCTGGCCATATTCTAGTGCCGAATGGTATGGAATGAGTTGTAGCCTGGGAATGCAGGGGTGCTTTCTGCCTCTTTAAACCAGGTCTCTGTTACAGCACAGATGTCAACATTCTCCATTTTGAGGAGAGCTTCGAGCAAGTGCATCTTGAGATTTAGGCTTCTAGCATTGAGCAGCATGACCCTCACTTTGCATTTATTTGTAGCTGTTAGGGTGGAATTTTGGTCTTTGAAACACTGCCTAGAAAAGGCACTATAGGGGTGGCAAGAGCCTGAACAAGTAGCCAGAATCCCAGGGGTGACAGATGCAGGCCATCTCTGGCAAAGCATTGAGGTCTGTTGATCATATCTTTCCAGGCAGACAGATACTGGATGCCCTTAGAATGACACCAGGAACTTAGTCAATTGTTGAAGTCAATCATTTTTTGCTCGTACTTTGGTATCATTCAAGGTGATGGTAGAATACTGCTCAGAGCTAGGTCATACCTGCCTGGGCCACATAATCTGAGATTTTCATCAATCTCTTTTCATGTAGTTGAGAGAGATACGTCTCAGGTCATTCACATGGACAATAACTGAGTCGTATTTGTACTTGTTGTGGAGTGACCTGAGTGCATGTGTTATGTGGTGGATCTTGACACCTGATAGACAAATGAATGTCATCTTCTCTTTGTTCAATGTAGTGAGTGGGACATCAGTGTGCCTCACAACTGAGTTTCCTATGATTAGTACATTGGGGAAAGTGTTTTGATTTAAGGGCTTACATTGAGGGGGCACACTGTGGTGGTGAGATATGTCTTCTGACGTTGGTGTTGTGTTGTGGTTGTCTAGTGCGTTTCTTTCTCAGGGTCTCTGTTGTTTGGGTACATTTTTATTGAGAGCCTCTGCAAAAGTGGGTGTATGGTTTGTGTTTCTATGTGTGAGTTGTGATAGTTGGTGTTTTGAAGAACTGTGTGTTCTATGTAGTGAGTTGCAAGTGTTGACCTTCTCCTCTTGCCCAGCTAGTCCGGTCTTGACTGGAGAGTGCACTGCTTCCAGTCTGGTGATATAAGTGCATCTCTCACATGTATGAGTGTTGGGAGGTAAGAGGAGATGGATGTCTGTGTACATGAGGCAGTTGTCACACTGTCTTAGAATGCGCAAGTGAACCAGGTTAGCAGGAGAAACCACAGGAAATTGCCCTACAATCATACCAGGAGGGGTGGTCATAATTAATAAGTACTGGTGCTGTTACTGTGTAGGAATCGCTAGTGCTGATAGCACCTAAGTGTGCTACAATAAATGCTACTAAAACCTGTTAAAATGCTAGTCGATTAAGCTAATTGAAGTGCAAGAAGTAAAAGAGCAAGCACGTTTGCACAAACCCATGCAAACCCACGTAAACACAAGCTTTTAAACCAGAAAGTTGAAAGGGATGGAAAAACTGTCGAAATGGCCAATAAATTACAATTTCTGGGCCAGAAACCACTCCTCTTGTGGTAGATAGGCTACCTAGTGCTTACCACTCCCGCTGATAAGCTAGAAGGCTTCTCTCCAATACAGAAAGGTCTGGAGGACTCAGAAACTTGCAAAATAGTCCTGGATACAGCAAATATGTATCTAGACTAAACATCATGTATATTGTTTTTTACCAATTGTATAAGCTGCCAATAATATGTACTAAATGTCTTTATTAATGTAAAGTCTGTATTGTATGTGAAATGTCTTATATGTGGAGCTTTTCTCCATGGGACTCCACTGAAAATGGGCACTTCTGGCCCAGCTGGACCATCCTGGTAAACAAATGCAAATAAATAAATAATAAATAAATAACATGCTTACAGTTCCAGAAGACACACTTGAATTCACAGCAAGTCTTGTAGATGGGAATTGCATGCGGTTGGCTCAGTCTTTCTATGGTTATACATGCTACTTTTTAGAAATGTACTTTTCCTGGTACCTGATGTGAGTGCTGTTTCTCACTTGAAACACAAATAGGGAAGAAAAGTGCAATCTTTTTGCATTGTTTGCAGCAGTGTATCTCACTTTACATATCAACCACGATCATGTTACTGTTTAGAAGAAATCACCATTTATAAAATACAGAATGCTTGCAGTCGCGTTATTCACATCCTTCCATTTCTTAAACTGATTCTTTGGTGAATGGTGCAATGGAAGCAACAGACCAAAGGAAACAGCACTTCATTATTGCCAGCAACAATTTCCATCTTATCTTGTGGGCTCGGCCATCAGTCCCCAGTAAAGTGGAAAAGTCTAGTCTTGCATTATACATCCTGGGCCTGTCCTTGACTCTTCTTCCCACTGGGACATGTCTGTTGCACCTCTCCAAGGTGGCCCACACCAGTCACCTACACTACTTGGTCAAACTACCTGTGATGACCTCTGTTAGTCAAAAAGAAACAGTGGATCTACTCTGCAATCCCCAGATTGTTGATTTTGTCACTTTGTTACATAGAACACACCCAGAGGTTCTACAAAAGTAACATCATTTATACTACTTGTATCTGCCATCAAATCCATTTGGCCATGGCAAAAACTTGTGACTATAATTGAGGATAATGACACAGAGTGACTGATTGCAAACATCATCCTATGACTCAATACAGGATGATGCAGCAGTCTGGTACAAAGTCTGCAGTACTGTGTCTGTTGGGGTCTATATCATAACATCGAAGTTCTCTAACATTGAATGTTATTATATCGAACCCTAAACACCGACGTGGGAAAAAAATCGAACAGTCAGAATAGCAAATTTTTTCCCAGGAAAAACATTCGCTATTCCGAGAAACATACACACATCACAAACACACACAAAAAACAGCCATCCGCACACAACACTTAAATTCCTACACCTAAACTAAACTTTACATACAGTACTAGCTATCCACTTACCTTAACCCAACCCTAACCCTAAAGTCCGTCACTATCGCACACTCACCTCACCCATGCCCTAACCCTAACTCACCTAACCCGCCCCCTAACCCTAACCTACACACAATTGCATACTTACCTGAACCCACGCCCTAACACTGACGTCCACACAACCGCACACTTACCTGACCCGCTCCCTAACCCTAACTCACCTAATCTCACCTACACACAATCGCACACTTACCTGAACCCGACCCGTAACGTTCCAACATATCGAATGCTGAAAACAGCGAAGCCACAGCAATGGCCCACTGAATTATTTCCCTGGGAAAGAATTCGATGTCCTGTACCTTCGCTGTTTTCAGCGTTCGACATTACGGGTTCGATATTATAACATTCGATGCTAGAGAACTTTGATGTTATAATATAGACCCGTCTGTTGTACCCAATTTATGGGTTAATCTCCTCATTCGCACTCATGAATAAGAGCAGATGTTACTTAAACTCCACCACTTGGAGTAACTGGTCTCCTCTCACCTGCAATCAGCAACTCAGCCTTTTGTATGAGAGAACTATGACCTTTGATATGGATGAGCTAATTTTCATCCTAGCTGCTACATACCTACAAGCAAACCATCCTAGCAAATGCTGGAGATCAATGTCACTGAAGGTCAAGAACAATATCATCTGCAAGCAACAAAGATGCAATCCTAATGTCACAAACCTGGATACTGACCAAACCTCAACTGAATGTTGATATCCTGTCTGTGAATATCATAGAGAGGAGGTGAGACAAGACAAAACCATGCACTAACTCTATCGCTCACCGAATACTTTCTTCTGAACATTGAAAATGTGGGCATAGCAGGCACAGCCCTGGAACCTCATATGCTTACAGCACCTTCCCCAATACAATTCAAGTTCCATAAAATACACATAAACTACTAAATGACATATTCCCTCCAATATCCATGCAAGGGCAAAAAGGTAAGCCATTCTTCCAGGATAAAATCTGTGCACCTCCTACTGAATCAAATCTGTATCTACTAGATCTAGACCTCTTCCCATTATGCTAGTTTTGGCTTTCACAGGCAATCTGAGGATCATGAGCCTTTATTAAATAGAATATAGTCTTTTGTTTCCCATTTGTAAAAATGGAAACCACCACCCCAGATTGTCAATTCTGAACCACTGTCCCTGTCTTCCATGCAACATTAAAAAGGAGTCTTACCATGTTCCTCCACAGGAAGCAGCAGCTTGCTTATTTCTTGCCACATCCACTCTCAGAGCTTTGCCATCTGAGAACTGTTTAATTTTCATTGTGACCTCACATACAGAAGTGAACATTTCCCCACTATTTGCCACTGGCAGTGCTTCCACCAAAGTGTGCCTGTCCACTGGATTTAGACGTTTCTCACAGTGGTGTTTTTTTACATATCAATATTGCTCCCAGTTTATGCTGAGTACAGCCTTGGCAATGCTTCCACCCAAATTGTTGCAGCAATTGCAAGATATTTCTTAATGCCATCTGAAAAATAGTCATCCTGTCTTCCTGATATGTTGGTATATTCAGTCAAATAATAAGAGGTACCCAGCCCCATCCAACTAGCATTGCATAGGAGATCTTTTTTCTTTAATATAATGGTTTCTCTTGCTGCTTGCATCCACCAATGGACTAGTGGACACTGTTTGTAGCTAACAGTTGACCAGTGGAGTTTTAGTTACTATCATGATAAACTCTGAACACAATTCAGCCATAGTTTTTGCAGCTCTATCAACTTCTGACGTGTTGAACATTTACATTCAAACTCCATACCTCCAGCTTCTCTCATTATATGGCAGAAGATCTTCTGTAGATGAGAGTTGATCTCATCCTGTACATAACCATCTGGTGAGCATTCCAAGGACAGCCTCACTATGTGATTGGGATATATGGGTCTGCCTAGCAGTGTCTCAGCCATCTTATGCAATTCAGTCAACAAGGGTGATCAGGTGACAGGTTAACTCCTGTCTTAACAAGAGTATTCAAATCATGTGGCTTCAGGTATATTGATTTTATTGTAATGTGGATTGTTGATCTTTGGCCTAAGGTGCAATGGTACCAAATAAACTTACAAGCCACTGTGTGTTTTAACAGTGTTTATTATGGGAAATCTATAACTAGCAGAGAAGTAAAAAAAAAAAAAGTTTACTACTCAGTTACCAATCAGGAAGGCAAACTATACCTAACACTCATACCTTTCAGAGCCCTCCCCTGTTTCAAGCACTTCCTTCTTAAGCATTGACGTCCCACAGCAAAACTACAAACCCAGTAACTGGTACACTGCCAAAACCACTCCCACAGTCTTCAAAAAGGCTGAATATTCTGAATAGCTGCTATGTGTAAATGCAAAAGCAGCAGACATTTTTGGAGCCCCAGTCACACTGAGATGACTATCTCATCTACTGGCAGTCATCCAGAGGGTTGGTAGCATTCCCCACACCTGCCTGGGAGCTGTACCAATTGAGCAGTTGTGGAGTAGAAAATAGTACAATCCTAAATGGGAAGCCTGGCTCCATAACCAGTGCTGTTTGTGAAGGTTAAGACCAGTTATATTTAGCCAGTACTATTCACTCTCCTGCAAAATCTGTCCCTCCTTCCCCAGTAGGTGACAGTCTATACTATAAGGTCCAGTTTTCACTGCCATTCATTACATTTGCTTTGCTCAAATCAGCAATTCCCTTCACTTCTTGAGCTTCTTGTCAACATCATTACAGATATTAACTGATGTTTTGGTTAAATAAATTATGTTCATCTGCTGCAGAAAAGTATGAATGAAGGATTCTGTCACTTTCCCTGACAGCAAGTGTGTGTGTGTGTGTGTGTGTGTGTGTGTGTGTGTGTGTGTGTGTGTGTGTGTGTGTGTGTAGTGTATAATATGCTCCTTTTAATATGTAGGGAGATTCTCATATTGCTGTTGTACAGAGCACTCAAAGGTAGCATAATCTGTCATGTACCAACTCAGACATTCTGTTTGAATCTGGACATGTTGTGACAGCAGTAAATACATTTCCTTCACGATTTGAAAAACTTAGACTTAAGTCCAGCATGACAACATAAATTTAATCAACAACCAGAAAATATATGTGCTGTCATGCCTGAACAATTTTAAAATAAAGCTTATAGCAGATGTCATAAAAAGCCATGCCATTATTGAAGCAAGTGATTCAATAAAAATGCATTCATCCTTATTGCAAGTCAAACTAGGAGGTATGCATAGTTTCCATGAATATGGTTGTTCACACAAGGAATCATTTTTAAGAGAAATGAAACAACTGGTAACATCATCACTTGTCATGTTTATATCCATACATCCATTGTAGTCATTCATTACAATCAGAAATGCTACTTTAAAGGCCAAGGCATTTTAATACAACTTCTAAATAAGTTTGCCAAATCATTGCAAATATAAATTAAAAAAATACTAACGTACGTACATACATACATACATACATACATAAATAAATAATAACTTGCAAGCTAAACAGAGGATGCTGAGTTATAATATTATAATAGTTTGCAGTTTACTGATGTTTCAAGTGATATAAACATTCAAAGCAAATTGTAACAGAGAGAGAATACAATAGTATATAACTTACTAATTGTCATTTATGCTCTGCTAAAGTGGTATGCAAAAATTTAAATATTGCTTATGATTCAGTAAATACATGTTTATCTAAAATATGCTTTCCAGTCTGGCAAGATACATTGACACCGAATAGTGACCATCAAAACAATACCCTTCTTTAAAGTAAAGTAATACAGAACAGGAAAATAAGGGGTTCAGGTACCTAGGCAGCAAGACATTTCCCTGTGGTACATTTGACTGGGGACACATGGCTGAAGTGATGTTTAGCTGCAGAGAAATATGGCTGTTTGCAAATTCCCTGTGGGTAAAGAGAACCACACACTGCCATCAGGAGCAGCCTTAGGTCAACTGGTGTCCTAGGCAAAAGGGCTCCACGGCGCCCCCCCACCACACCACCCGGTAACCCCCATCCTGGTCTACCTACATTAAATAAATACTGGAAAAGCACCTCTGCTAGAGCGGTGCCCTAGGCAGCTACCTAGTTGGCCTATGGCTAAGGCTGGCTATGACTGCCATGCTCACAGCTTTAATAACCAAATACACAGGGGGAAAACAATGTCCATGGTACCCAAGGGAATAAGAGAAAGCAGGCAATATGGCAGGCATCAGTAGTAGGCTGGCTAGAAGGCATGTCAGTGGCAGTAAAAATGTAGTGCACAATGGGCAGTGCCTTTATAATCAGTGTGTGTGGATCACTACCCCCTTCACAGTGTCTAGGGAGCATTACCTAAAATGCATACTGGAGCATAAATGTGACTACAGTAGCCTGCAGTATTTCATCCATGTTGTAGCACACTTCTACATGTTGTAGTTACATAAGTATGTACTGTACACTGAGCACAGCACTCATTACTTATTCTGCCACCATGCATTTGGTTATTAAAGCTGTGAGCATGGCAGTGTGTGCTTCTCTTTACCCACAGGGAATTTGCAAACAGCCATATTTCTCTGCAGTTGAGTGTCACTTCAGCTATGTGTCCCCAGTCAAATGTACCACAGGGAAATGTCTCGATGCCTAGGCACCTGAACACGAAAATAAGAGATACCCAATGCTTATCATAGGTTCACAGGAGGTTACCAGGCTACTGGCCCTAGGGCCTTTATAAGCCCAGCCATGTTATGCCCTTGTTCCCTTATTGACCAAGTTGTACTGTCTATATATGCAGCACAAGTATATGATCAGCACCAACTGCCCTTATCCAAGAGGGGCATAGGAAACACCCCCGGAGTAAATTTACGGTCTCCCATCCAGTTGTCTAAGTTATGCTTAAATAGGGTCATTGAGGAGTTCTGTTTTACACCAACTGGGAGTTTGTTCCAGAGGACTGGCAATCTCTGGGAGACATATCTGTCTCTCCAGCATGTCCTGTTAATGTTGCAGGCTAGGTTAAGATCCTTAGAGTGAGTGAATCTTGTCTCATTTGACTTGTGGATGTGCAGCATTTCCATTAGGGCAGGGTTCGAGACTACTCTGTAGGCCAGGCACAAGTTGCAGCTCAGCAGCCTATAAGACACAAAGTGCAGTGACAGGCCCTTCACTCTGTCCATGTAGGTCATGTGTTGAAGACCCTGAATTTTTTGTTGAGAAACCTCTGAGGTCTCTCCAGCTGCTGCAGGTGTCTGGTGAGGTAAATACAGAAGGGAACATTAAACTCTATTAGTGGTCTGATGAGGGATGAGTACAGGGGAGTTATAACATCCTTAGCTCTGGATACAATACCCTTGCTTATGAGATGTGCAACACAGAAGGCCTTCCTTAACATTGTGTTTTCATGGTGATCAAAGTTAAGGTTGCTATCAACCTGTGTTCCCAAATCTCTCACCACAGGGTTTGAGCTAAGGTAGGCACTTTTAATATTGTAATTTGCAGGGACTTCCCTTTTGCTGAAAGGGATGATAACACATTTTTTTTTGTTTAGTTTAAGTCCATGGCTTTGGCACCAAATCATTTGTCTGTGTAAGCCCTTTTTGTAGTATGTCAACATCACTGGGGGACTCAATGATTGGATGAAGTTTGCAGTTAGTGGTGAAGTTGGTAAGCCACAGGCCATCTATTTTCATGTGTCTTCAGAGAAATAGATTCCATTTAGGAGGGGACCCAGTATGGATCCTTGTGGTACAGTAACTGGTCTGCCGGTAGTGGAGGAATCCCCAACTTTGACTGTATGTGTTCTGTCGGTGAGCCAGTTCGCTACCCATCTAGTGACATATGGGTTAATTCCCAGTTTTTTAATTTCTCCAAGTCTTTTGGGTTTCCAATACTATGATGAGAATAGACCCCATTCCTAAGTCAAAGTATGATGAAATTAGTATTGTTTCATTCTTTGATGTTAGCAGAAGTGCTCTTCGCAGCATCCACAATGTCCCCAGTAATGGCTCCTTGTGCAATTCCTATGGAGTTACATGTATCGATAACATATCTAAGTACAATTGTAAATTCTTTTTTATAAGACCCATTGCTCCTACTACTACTGGAACTGTCTGGGTATCTTTCATCCACATTGCTCTCATTTCTGCCTGCAAATCCTGGTATTTTATGACTTTCTGACTTTCTTTATATAAGACACTGTAGTCACTAGGTGTAGCAATTTCAATAATCAATGCTACTTTTGTCTTCTTTTCATGTACTACTTTGTCTGGTATTCTTGCATCTATTTTATGAACTGTCGATAATAAATGATCCCATGTGATATAAACTTCATCATTTTCTATGATGCTTTGTGGCTCATGTTTCCAGTGTTTTCAGCTACTTTAATATTATGTTTGCACAATCCCCAATGTAACAGTCTTGCCACATTATTATGCCTTTCAGCATATAGCCTTTCTGCCATTAGTATAGCACAGCCAGCAACAAGATGTGTGACTGTTTCTATTTCTGTTTTACGAAACCTGCATTTGTCTGTTTCTCCTACATGTTCAATGGACTTTGTAAACCAATGAATATGTAGTCCACTATCTTGGACTGCAAATATTAACCTTTCATCTTTTGGTTTAAATGCACCTCTCCTTAACAATTCCAGCATTTGATCCTGATTGTTGCAAATATTAACCTTTCATCTTTTGGTTTAAGTTCACCTCTCTTTAAGCATTCCTGCATTTAATCCTGATCAACATGAGGTTGTTCCAAGAGTTTTTTATTTTTGCAACTATAACTATATATTTTCCACATTTCTTACTTTCTCATCTGATCCTTCACCTTATATTCTTTCTTTTGTTTTTTGGCACATTCAATTGCTACCTGATTTTTATCTACTTCTGGTCAGAATTCCATTCCCACTTGGTGCTGATATGATTCTGCTAAACTAAGCAGGGAAGTTATCTTAGACTTATTCTCCTCATGTTTCAATACTTTCACTATGTTTGGGTGTTGTGAGGTCAGCAGATATGTACACAGTCCCACTGTTGCAGATCTATACATCTAATCAGTTTCAAGGAGGCCCATTCCTCCTTCAGAATGGGGAATACATAGTCTTGGTATACACTTATTTTTGTAAATCATTTGATGAACATGAAGAATCCATCTTGTTTTCCTGTCCAAACTACCCAACACCTTTTGAGGCCAAATAATCACTCCAAAACTGTAAGTTAGGACAGGAAGAGCAACTTGGTTTATAGCTTGGACTTTGTTCCTGGATGTCAGTGCTGTTTTTGGTATTAATTTAAGTCTTCTAAAATATTCCTTACTAAGTTTTATTCACATTTGTTCACATTTTACTGTTGATCGTTCATCAATTCCCAAATATTTATACACTCCCACTCGCTCATGTTCTTTTATATCACATTCTTGTCCCAAACTGATGTTTTCTTGGTGCTGCAGATTTCCTGCTTTAAAGGTTGCTGTTGCACATTTATCAAGACCAAATGACATTCTTATATCATCTGAAAAAATTTTAACCACTTGCAGTTGTGCTTTCAGCTTCTCATCTGATGAACCATACAGTTTTAAATCATATACAAAAAGATGAGAAGTCTTTACACCTTGTTGTTTTCTGGGAGCCAAATTATAACCATGACCTAATCTGTTAAGTAGACAGCTTAATGGGTCAAGGGCAAGACAAAAGAGCAGTTGTGACAGAGAGTCACCATGAAATATCCCCCTTTGAATCCTTATCCCTGGAATAATAATTTGTCCTTCATCATGGCTTAACTGCAAAGTGGTTTGCTATTGTTTCTTGGTCTCTGTAATGTAATCAGTCAGTGTAGGGTGTATCTTATACATTTTAAGCACTCTTATCCATGAATGTGGGATATCGTCACATGCTTTTTTGTAATCTGTACATGTCATATTTAGATTCCTCACCTTTACAAATCTTCATTATGACTTTATTTAACATCAAATGATCCTTTGTTCCATATGACTTTCTTTTATTACCCTTTTGTTCTATTGACATGACTGAGTTTTTTTTCTAAATGACTAAACTCTGTCGGCATCAGTTCCAATGTATAGTTTATATGTCGTCAGAAGGCAAGCTATTGGTCTATAGTTTTCCCAGCTGGGTGAGTTTCTCAATGATGCCTGAGTGGGGATTGTGTCAAAAGACTTGGCTAAGTCAAGATAGGCTGTATGTAGTGTTTTGCCTTCATACAGGGCTTTGATGACATTCTTAAAGAAGTCCAATAGGTTTAATAAGTGTGGTCTATCCTTAATGAAGCCAAATTGGGTCAGTTCAAGAGTTTAAAGGTCACCAATTTCTTTGTTGTTAAGGTCCATGATGATTCTCTCCATGGCCTTGCGATAAGGCTGGTTAGGCTTGGGGGTCTACAGTTCCTAAGATCGGTTGATGGACCCCCTTTGTGAAAGGAAATTACTGTTGCTGTTTTCCACTTTGCTGGGACAAAGCCAGTACTTAGACTGTGGTTGAATAGAGTGCTAAGTGGTTCCACTAGGTCCTGTTTTAGACCATTTAGTAGGCAGCCTGGGATGTTATCCAGTCCCACAGAGGCAGTGTTTTTGGCAATGTAGAGGACTGATGACAGGTATGCTCTGGGGTATGGCTGGTGGGGACGGGTGGGGGGAGGTGAAGTTTCACCAAATCTGTCTGCAAGCAGGTTGGCGATGTCCTTAGAGTGAACATGAGTGGTACTGTCCACTAGTAATTTGGCACAAAGCTGGACTATTTCTCTGACGTACCTAAAGAATGCCTTGTGATTATCCTTAGCTAGGGATGCTAGTTTAGCTTCATAATTGGCTTTAGAGGACTTTATAAGATATCTAATTTGCTTGTTCAAGCTGTGGATGGTGTCCTTCCTCTGCTGAGTCAATGTCCTCTTGTTCTTAGACATTAGTTTCTTCCTCTTGTTGTATAACCTATTTATGCTTGGTGTCCACCAGGGTGGCTTCTTGTTTTTTTTTTGTTTTTTTTTTTTTTGTGAAAACCTTGTTTTGATCCTTTCAGGTACATCCGATTTTGTACATTTGTACAGCTGTTTATATAGGGCATTTATGTACACCTCTGTATAGTAGTCATTTTTGACAGTGGTAGCAGGGAGTTTGAAACTATTTATGCCAGGAGGCTATAGTTTGCTTTGGATAATTTTTTCATACTTTTTTCTCTTGAGAGGAGTCAGGTATGATCTTTTCTTCGAACGAGACTGATTTATCAGACTTTGCCAGGAAGGGAAACACACAGGGGGTAGTGCAGAGACCCCCTATGTTGGTGAATACTACATTTAGGACATTCAAGCCCCTTGTGAGGGTTCAGACAATATGTTCCAGAGCATTTGTATTAACAAAATCCAGGAACCTTAGGGCGAGTGTGTTTGTGCTCATATATGACTCCCAATCGATGGAAGAATAGTTGAAGTCACCCATGACCAAAGTGTTTGGCTGTATAGTGAGTGACTCAAATAGGTCCAGGTAGGCAGAGTGGTTTTCTTGGTTCATGGTAGGGAACCTATAGCTAACAATGAAATGGAATGGGGTTTTACTTCCAGTTAGTTGGACGTGGAGTAGCTCTAAGAAGTTGTACTGTTTGACTAGTCTTGAGGTGTACTTGTCTTTAATGAAGATGGACACACCTCCGCCTTTGGTTCTTTCATGCTTGTTTTAAGGTCTGAATGTGTGGAAGGCATTGTAGCCTTGCATGACTGGGGTGCTGTCTGTAGCCTTGAACCATGTATTTATGACTACACAGACATCAGCATCTTCAAAAGTAAGGAGTGCTACAAGTGCAGTTCCTGATTTAGACTCCTAGCATTTAGCAGCATAACCTTCAGTTTGTCTCTAGTGGATTTTTTTACATTGGGAAATTTGTTGTTCTGACATTGCCTAAAAAAGGCACAATGGGGGAGGCAAGTACCTTTGCCAGTAACCAAAAAAGAAGAGGCGACAGGTAAAGACCATCTCTGGCAAAGCAGTGTGGTCTGTTGACCATATCTTCCCAGGCAGACAGATACCGGATCCCCCTGGATTGACACTAGAAGCTAAGCCAATTGTTGAAGTCAATCATTTTTTGTTTATATTGAGGCATCACCTTGGAGATGGTAGAATGCTGCTTAAGGCTAGCAACATACCTGCCTGGGACACATAATCCTAGAGCTCAGTCATGTCTATTTTCATATAGTCCAGTGAGGTACACTGTATAAGAGAAAAGTGAAAAAAATGACATAAAATGAAGGCTATATATTATGTCTGAAGGGTATAGTGTGTGTGTGTGTGTGTGTGTGTGTGTGTGTGTGTGTGTGTGTGTGTGTATGTGTGTGTGTGTGTGTGTGTGTGTGTGTGTGTGTGTGTGTGTGTGTGTGTGCGTGTGTGTGTGTGTTTGTGTGTGTGTGTGTGTGTGTGTTTGTGTGTGTAGAGAACTATGTTTCATACATTTAGCATGCTATAATAACAATGAGCATATGTGTGCCTCCCTTCCCCATACAGATATTGTTGTCCTTAACAAAGTCACTGTGGTGTACTGGTTTAAGATATATTTTATATTTTGCCTAATAACACTCACCAAGTGAATAAAAGACAATTTTAATGCCACTAATGTTTGCTGAGTACAGTTTATCAGAATTTTACAAGGGTACACCCATGGGACTCAACAATACTTACATGAATGCCAGTAACATCATTAATTTATTGCTGCAAGCTAAGCCCACCTATTAAAAACCTGCAGAGTATGGATGAAAAATGAATTGTACAATGATTTTTAAAACAAATCCATCCACCACCCACGTTCTTCTGCAATTGTGAATTATTTCCATTTTGATCAAAGTAATAATTATGAGGTCAGCCTGTCACAGCTATAGGACATCTATATATGTTACTGGTAACTTGGATTAGTTACTGGATCTGGGTTTTCAAAACATGATGTAGATGGGAAGTCATTCTGAGAATTCATGAGGTTGGTCTTCTCCCCACTGAGAAAGTGCCAAGGGAGCACAAGTGTTGTACTGTGCAGGATAGACTCTAGCACAGACACCTGGTTAGTGAAGTGTGTGGAGAGTTATTGCTGCTGGCTGTTTTGATGAAACATGAGTAGCAACCTTTAGAAGATCAGAATATGGAGCCATTTGTTGGCAGGCTGAAGGATAACAAAGTGCTGATAAACTATGGTACTGCAAGGCACACAAACCGAAGTCAAGAACTCAACACCTATTCTGTAAAGTTTGCAGGTGACAAAAAAGCTACCTGCCTTATTATATAGAGCTGTGGAGAGAGGTGAACATAACCAGATGGGGATATATTGAGGCGGTATTAGTGCACTTCTTGGAATTAGACTAAAAGGATAAACAAAATGAGTCTATCTTATCTCCAAAGTGCACAGGGATGGAGCTCTAACTGCCAGCCACATGAATCAGGTATGAGTAGTGAGTTTGGGCACTAAAGAAGCTGACTAGGAGGAAAGGGATTGAGCAGACTGTTACTGAGCAGCCATCTTGGATGGAAGGGTGGCAGTTAGGCCTTCTTTTCACTGCTATCTGAAAGCAGGCAGATGATTTAGTGACAAAGGATCCGTTAGAACGTTTATACTTTGGCCTCCTAAGCAATGCAGGCGCATTGCAGCTAATGGTTTGTATTTAGAAACATGCAACACAAGTCTAGCTCTGCAGTCCATACTTTAACAGTGCATTTGTTAGTCAGTAGAAGAAAATATATTGGGAATACAAAAAATATACCTTTAACCTGACAGGATGTCAACTCCATTGCAGGCCAGCTCTTACCTGCCCTCCCCATTAGGACTACAATATTAGTAAGAGAAGAGAACAAAAGAGCCATCCTTCATGAGAAGGTCTAATACTTATCAAAACAGCAGAAAAAGGGAAAAGCAAAATGAGACCACTGCAGCTCTAGTATAAAAATAAGCAATGCCAGTGAACAAAGCACATACCCAGTGTGATACCTGTAAAGGCACTTGCAAGCCATGTGAGCTTTGTGTTGAGCTCTGTAACACTTCTAGTAAGCATGTATTGATTAATTATATACCACAATTTATATAATTTTGACATAGAATCAGGTATAAATAAACACTGAGAATACATCTTTATGCATTCATTTTCTGCTCATGCATTACTTAAAAGTCTGGGAACATTAGAACTTACTCAGAAAATAATGCATATTTCAGCTCCCCATGATTGTGAAGACAAAACTTGTGTAATGAACATTACATATCACAATAAATCCACAAATTAATGTTTCTTAATCATACAGTGAAGTACTGCAGCCTTTCTTTAATCCTACTGTCTTGCAAGGTTTTAAGAAATGCAGGTGATGCAAAAAGGAAATATTTGCTATGCACTGATAATTTTCCACACTGAAAACATCAAAGATGAACTTTTCTTCCTTATTGTAAGCAAAAAGCTGATAGCATCACTACTATTTTTAAGAGAATTATAAGGCATTTATTTTTTTAAATAGATATATTACTAATACTTTCAGGTTGTGGAATTCTTTCAACATCTAAAAATCATTCCTTCCATCACAATGTGGTTCTCCATTAAAGTTATTTGATTTCATTTCCTGAGTTTGCCTGGAGAATGGCTCATTACCTGGGAACTTACAGGCAACAGGAGACGGCACAGATTAAAAGGTATTGTAGGCAATGCAACTAACAAATTCACTGAAAGTTGTTCACGAGGGAAATACACATTGAATTACTGTATTGCAACACATGGAAAAGACTTCCTATGCCAAAAACAATTCAGAGAATTTTTTTTCCCTGATGGCTTTTACTACAAACTGTTGCTAAGGGACTGGTGTGTGAAATTAACTCATTGGTGTCAAATGTTGCATACTACTTGAGATGCTAAATAAAGGTTTCCCTATACAAGAGTATTTTGTTTTCCAGCTTAGTTCTGCAGGTGTTTCACTAAGAAGTGGGTCACCACTGATTTAAGATAACATTACTTTGTCGGTAGTATAGTCCTTATTTTGCATTTGCAGATTCTTGTGGATCTGGCAATATTTCTTCCACTTCATCTCAATAATTTATTCAAAGCACTCTTGTCTCTTGATATTTCCAGTAAACAATGCTAAGCACCTGGTTATTCAGTAAAAATGCATACAAAATGCTTGTATATCCTCGAGAGACTAAACAGGTATTTAAAATAAAGTACTATGTTCTGTGTTAAGCCATATAAAAATAATTGTATGCAATGCAAACATTAGCTGAAGTCTTAACCATCTTGAAGCTGAACTGATACAGTTGCAATTCTAAAACAAGTCATTCTCCATTACTGAGCACTGCAACAGTCATTATCCCATACAAAAACACTGACCTGGAATCCAATCAAGCCATGTGCCTTGACATTCTTCAAACCACCTGTCATAAAGATTCTTTTGGTACTTATTTTTTTTTCTGATGCCCATTACATTTGTATTCTTGCCCCACAAGGTAAATCAATGCATTTTTATTTAATTGCTAACAGTAATATTTAGCATCATGTCTGTTTTTTTTTTTTTTTTTTATACAGAAATGAATGTTTCCTCTTACCTCAACTTCCTTGTGCTTTTCTTTGTTTCTGCCTGTCGAACTTCTCCCATTACTGGCAGTCTCTCGTGCTGGAACTACTGAGATCTGCTGGAGAGGCATTCTGAATGTGTTGCAGGTATCCAGTGCCTGATTGGATGCCTTATGTCTTCACTCCCCCTGAGTATCCCACCTGTGTAATCGATCATATCCTTCTATTTATTAGCTCCATTCTAGATAAAAAGCATGCAGGCATTTCATCCACTAAATGTCTGTAATAGAACAGATGTCTGAAAAATGCTGAAATACCAAATGTGAAAGAGGCATAATCAGTTCATTCCAGCATTTGGAATAAGATGAGGTACTGCGAGTAATAACCAGCATGTACCTTCACAGGAGTCCCCAGTGCATTCTGGGATGCAATTCAATTTCTGTGGTACCTAATAACTGTCATGGAAACCGAGGAAACCTAGGTCTCACTGGCCCTTATTATCAACTGTCTCCCTTAATCGCACAGACTCCCACATTTGCAACAACTGCTACGTCTGCTGCTGCTGCTGCTGCTGTTGTTCGGCTGATTCCCCACAGCTCGTCTAACTAGATGGACACACAGCATCATGCTGACTAGGTAAATGAACACAAGGGCTGGAAAGCTTAGCTTCCTATTTTCATTCCAAATCTCCTTCTTGAGAGACATGAGTAGCCTGCTGTGTCATTCATGTGTCTAATCAGCTTTGGGCAAAGAATCGGCCTGCACTGAGAGGCAGGGATGAGCAAATGAGCTGTAAAATAAGGAGTGGAATGTCAGAGACATCGCACTGGATTGTGCAGCATTAACCTCTTGCTCTGCTCTTTGTGAGGCATTACAAAGGTTTACAACAGGCATTAGAAATACACTCTGCGATTTAGATTACTATAAAACATTGCTCCATCTGAAACATGTTTATGATATGCAGCAATATAAAATTATGTACTTTATAAAAGCTTAAAAAAGTTGTCAAGACTGCATATTGTCTTTATGCTTATTTTCCTTTGCTAGCTGTAAGTGCACTGTTTCTTTTCTATATATTACAAACATAAACTGCAGTTTCTGCCCACTTTTTCTTATTTAAAAAGCAAAGCTCCATGCAGAAAACAGTGACTTAATTTTTTGCTTAGAATTAGATGTGTGCATTTTCTGACATTTGCAGCTCACCATTTATTTACTCAGTTATATGGAAGTTTGCCTACTTGATTCCCTTATTTGCTTTTATTTAACATTTCATGAGCCTTAAGAAAAGGCTTGTTTTACCTTATTATTTTAAGAAGGCATGGAGATAACCATAGATAACCACAGCAGCAAGCATGCCACCGTAGAAAGCAGAGATATGCTTGTTGTGCAAAATCTTTTAAAATAGAAGTATGCTTTTAGTTCATTGTAACTGTCAACCATTCCTACTGTCACTATACAATTTGGGAGGTTAGAAGCACATTTACAGTGTAGTAGTAATGTCAATATGCATATTTTTTACAGCCATTTCAAGTTTATGATCACAATTTATTTTATAAAAATGAGGAAGAAGATGAAGACGATGAAGAATATAGTATGTATTTTGTTGTTTAAATGTGTCTACATAGATTTTCTATGAGGACAGGGCTACAGGTGATACTATGAAAGCTGTAGAAAGTAGTAGAAATACTTTTTTAAAGGAGCAGTTGCTTGCATACATTACAGTCTCATTACTACTATATAATATTTGTAAAATTTCAGAGCAAAGGTGTTTCAGCAAGACCTAGATGAAAGTACATTTCCATGAAGTAAGAGACTCATATGGTCACAGTTAGCAGCTAAGTATAGATCACAATGCACAGATTTACTTAATAAGGTATTATAGGCTTACTCTGCCATGATGTCACAGCAAGAGATTACATTTCCAAGAAAATTTTAAAGAGGCAATCATTAGCAAAAAAAACAACATGCGTTTTTGCATCAAAAACTATACATTTTTATGTGCATATACTAAGATAGTTATTCCTGGCATCCATGAGGTTCTTATATGTGTTGCAAAGAGGTGATTAAGTCAAATCATTAACACATAAGTAGAAAAACTGAAGAAAGCAAAATGTACCTGCTGGATGCACAAGGCTCATCCGCATGTTTTTGTATCTCTGACTTCTAGGACACACATGCTACCCTAACATTTTGCTTAGCTGTAGACTGGGATTATTCTCTAAACACATTGCACACATTGGCAGTGTCCTTGGGGGAATAAAAGTAGTAGGGGACAGTGATGAAAGGCTTTCAACTTCTGTTTTTCCCCCATAAAAATTATAAGCTGCTTAAATGTCCTCAGTGGATATAGGGATTGTTTGTAAAGCTCCCACATGCCTAGCATGCGTCATGTCCTTATTCTTCTTTTTCCTTGGTAGTTACTAGGTATACAGTCCAGGATATGGAACCTCACGCAAATTCCTAATTGTTCCAAAGAACTTCTAGTTAACTGACTTGCTCAAAGTCATAGACCAGAGAAAAGAAAATGGAAAGATTCAAATATAGTACTCTTGGCCCAAGAAGCAGCACATTAACAGGCCACAGCTTTAGTTCTCTGTGTGAATTGCCAGATAATGTACATGCTTTGTTCTGAGTTCTGAAACAAAAAAACCTTTCAGGTATTGAATACGTTTATCAGAAAATCTTTAAAAAAAAGTTAATTGTTTATGGAGGGAATTTAATAAAGTCTACATGTTTTTTTTTTTCTGTGTAGGCATTACACCATGCTGCTAGCACGGCCATGAATATTTTTAGATTTAGTAAGCGCTGCTGAGTGGTGCACATGAGCACCCCAACATGGAAACTTCTGTAGCATACAAATCCCCTTTAAACAGGTGAACCTCATGCAAATGTGACAGGTAGAGCAATCCAGCAAGCAGATAGGCAGCTCTGCAGACCCCATGTCAGTGTCTGTAGCGTACACAGAAAAATTC
Source organism: Protopterus annectens (assembly GCF_019279795.1). Classification (NCBI taxonomy): domain Eukaryota; kingdom Metazoa; phylum Chordata; order Ceratodontiformes; family Protopteridae; genus Protopterus; species Protopterus annectens. The sequence goes on along the minus strand of NC_056729.1, from coordinate 394,722,843 downwards.
CATGTACAGGAATATAGACAGGCAAGAGGGGCTGTAAAAATGTAGACAGATGGACAGAAATGGCATACCACTTACAGATATGAGCAAAACTTTTCTCTGTGTTTCTGACAAATTAAAGGAAATAACTTATATTAAATTTATTTGTTTTAACAATCTGAGCATGTTTGCATGGTGCTCTTCAGTGAGCAAGCTTGCTTTATAAAAAAAATTAAAAAAATTGAAAAAAACAAAATTAATATTATGTGACAGAAATGTATAACAGGACCCTGCATGGAGTATCTACAATGATGCATTGGTGCTGTTACTAATGTGGAAGGGCTTTGAAGCGTGTAGTTTTCAGACTGTGAGCATGGATCCTTATGCAAATGAGATGGAGTTACTGAATAGCACAAAGGGGTAATCATGTCCACATATCCCCTTTGTGTAGGCAGATAACCATGTGTTGTTTACAGAGGAGGTAGCTGACATCAGGGGAGGGTGTGTCAAATGACTTCTAAGCTCATTTCAGCCTGTTTGCATGGCTCGCTGCAGTGCTGAATGTATCCTTGCAGGGGGGAGTGTGCACTCACTTCTAACTTTTAAGGTTTGTTTAGCTAAGGGAAGTGTGTTTCAGCATGTTTCTGCAGAGCGCTGCCATGCTGAGCATGGAAGTCTGGGGGGGGTGTACACTGACTGCTAAGCTTTGTTTACCTATGGGGAGCTCATTTGCACAGCAGGCTGCAGTGCTGATTGTATCTAAAAGTCAGTGACATATTAATTAGTTTTGACCTCTGTTTAACTTAAAATAGGGCAATTAAATGTTAATGTTATACTAGGCAGGTGGAATGCATCATAGGCAGCCAATCATACAGTCAGCACCTACAGCAGAGCATTGTAAAGTATGCATACACCCTACAACCTGATTTTTCCCCATACTCTGCAACCTTAGAGTACAGACTTGGGGATTTTAACTGAGAGAATGCTAGGGGCTGCTGCAGGTCTGCTACATCCTGTTGTGCTAGATGCAGAAATCAGTGCTACTGCTGCTGCTGACAATAGGCCAATACAGAGAAGGAGAAGAGTGTTCAGGCCCAGGGTAACCTTCCAGGAGCTACATGAGCTGGAGATTGTAGAGCACTACAGGGTGGACAGAGACATACTACAAGAACTCACTGAGCTCTGCCGCCCTCAACTCAGACCCACAGCCAACAGAGGGGAATCCATCCCAGTGGAAACAAAGGTATGTGTAGCCCTTAGGATACTAGCTACAGGTACTTTTCAAAGACCAACTGGGGACATGATGGAGGTCACACAGACATCTGCTTCCAGGGCACTCCACCAGTTCCTGGATGCCATGCTACCACATGCCAGTGAGCACATTTATTTTACCCTAACTCCTGAGGTGAGGACCAGCAATATGCAACACTTCTTCCATGGAGCAGACTACCCTGAGGTACTGGGTGCCATAGATTGCACTCATGTACACATCAAGTCACCACTCGGTGAGGAGGGTAGAATCTACATCAACCGCAAGGGGTACTACTCCATCAATTGCCAGGTCGTGTGCAATGCCCAGTGCATTATCATGAATGTGAGTGCTGGCAGCCCTGGCAGTTACCACACCTACCATATCTGGCATGCATCACAGCTGTACCAGATGTTTGATGGGTGGGCATCCCACATGGCCATTTACTGGGGTATGCTGGCTATGCACTGGAACTGTGGATGATAACATCCATCAGAAATGCACACGCAACCACTGAAGAATGCCATAATGTGGCACACTCACAAACTAGGAATATGATAGACAGTGTGTTTGGGCTTCTGAAGTCGCAGTTTCAGTGCTTTGATATATCTGGTGGAGCCCTGCAGTACTCTTCAGCCACATGTGCACATAAGTTCACAGTATGTGCCATGCTACACAATATGATACTGCGGAAACAGCTGCAGCAGGATTAGCAAAGGGAAGTGATACACAGCCCCCCCCTCCACCAGTGCTTACATCACCACAGCTACAGTCAAAGGAGGGCTTTGAGGAGGAACCCCCTGATGATGTCCCTGTAGGCAGATGTAGACATGCCCAGTACACCCTGGCTTTGGCTAAAAGACAAAGCATAGCACATTCACTGACAACCTAGGGCCCTAGGGACTAACACCTTACTCCTACATGCATACATATAGTAAAATTATTGATGCCAGACAATCCACACAACCTGTAACTATCCATGCATTGGCTGTGTACTGCTTGCATCACACAGAGACAGCCCTGAACTACATACATGTCAACTGCTGCATTTGCAAGGTAAGTCTCTAACTTACACACTACTTGGAAGGATTACTATACTATGGTATTGTATGTATGGATCTGCTGCATTTATGCAGGAAATATAGTGGGCCATGTGGACAGAAGTAGCATCCATATGGGACTACAGACAACCAGTCCAATAGTATGTGTTCATTAATAATCAATAGGCCTCATGGTTGGAATATTCACTACATCAGTCAAGGGAGATGTTAAACAATGCGGTCACAAGATATTTGGATTACTGTCTATCCCAGCAGTCATGTGCTGTTGTTCCCCACCCCCAACACAGCAGTGTTCCCACATAAGTCAGCAATAGTATATCAGTAGACCAGGCAATCTTGGGGCTGTAACATAGAACTAGATCACACATTGTATGTCACACATAATGCAGGAATAACAACGCACATATTTATGCTATTGATTGTGTGATGAATGGCTCCACTCTGCCTGGTAGCCTTGTGTGTCTCAGTGTCTTAGTGGACTAGGGAAGTTAGCATGGGTGATGGTGCTGATGCTTCTAATCTGGAAGTAGGCACATCTTTTGGATGTGTGGTATTATTATGTTGTTGTTTTCAGAGACTGTCACTCTGTGTGTGATGTAACATTATGAACCTCAGTCACATATTAAGTACAGCAGACAGCTGGGGAATGCTGTGGACATATTGAGTGACATTCAGTAGTGCAGAAACAGGGACAGATGTCAATGTCTGTAGCATACCTCTCAGACTCTTAGTGTAAACAATCTGTTCAAAGTTAGACAAAATGGTGGAAGAAAGGCCCACAAGTAAGGGCATATGTTAACTACTGCTCTCATAAACTTACACAATTGCTAAAATAACAGGGTTTATTTCAACATTTTTCTGAAGGATTTGTAGTCATAAATTGAAATGTATGTCACTATTTAGTGACCTCAGTCCTAACTTTATCCAAGTGATTTGCAAGAAAACCACACATTTTATGAGGAACAGACCAAAACTATGAGACAAAACTCTGGACATTCTGGGAAATTCTGGAGAGTTGAGAGGTATAGTCTTTAACATACAAAATCCCAGACTGGAGTACAGGTAGGTGTGGCCTGGAATCATTTTATAAGTATAGACAGTCACACTGGGAATGCCCAAACACTTAATTGAAATGAGCGCAACTCTGTTGCCCCGTCATCAGACTGACCTGTTATGTATAGATATGCTTATACATACAGACATATGCAGATACATATCCATCTGTCACTATCTCATTCTCGCATCCATAGTATATCTATTGCTATTTAGTGTCAAATAGATATATACCAACATATATAGCTATATATATCACAATGATACATAGACTCTATCCATATATCTACATAACACATATACATATCATGCATGGGGGTCTACTTCTGATTGTCGAAAACTCCCTTTCTCGACAACCAGAAGACTGAACCCATTTAAGCAAAAGTGCACTAAATGGAAAGTGCACTTTCGCAAAAGCTGGATCTCCGAAGAGCATTACAGTGGGGATAAGGAAATATATCCTTTTACCCACTGTAGTGTGATTTCAGAGTTAGTATATTTAAGTAGGGGGGTGTGGGGGGGGTGCAGCCCCCCACATGGGGGTACAGGGGGGCTTGTCCCCCTGCAAAATATTGTTTAAAGCAGTTTTATTTTGTTTTTTTCTGGTTCGGAGAATGGCTTTTGCGAAAGTGCACTTTCGCTTTAATGGGTTTCGATGATGCTTGATTGAGATTGGGAGATTTTGATCAAGCAACATAGACCCATCATGCACACACAGCTACATTTATACATACACCCCTGTTAATCACATAAATATGTGTGTGGATGTCTGTATTGTCCTACATACCCTAATAATGGTGACTAAATCTGCACTATCACACATCCATACTGCTGTTCAAAGGATCCAAACTAAGAGCACAACAGTACATATTCCAATTACCTGCAGACCCCTGTGCCTGCTGGATGTTAACACGTAGAGAGACACAAGTGAGCAGGTGGTGTAATATATAATGTTGTCAATGCATGCATGGACAGGCCAGATTATTCCTGCCCACAGGTTTGCCTATCTAACTGCAAACAGCCACATATGGCCATACTGGTAAATGTGCACACATAGCTAGGATAATAGCAGTTATTCCATTGCAAGGATACTAGATGCAGATAACAATATGAAGCAATATCACTCTGCAGACCACAGCTGCTGTTCAACACAAGCCTAGTTTGTGTAATGCACAAGTACTGTGCCTGCAATCACATATACAACAGACTTAACCTCTGGTTGATGCAATAATAATTATGATCTATAGTGAATAAAACTAGATAGGTATGGGTTCTAATTTCACTCCAGGCTACTTGGGGCATGGATGTGTGTGTATATCCCCCTGCAAAACCACTTCCAAGCCCTCATGAGCTATCCACCTACAATGGTTATGCACTTTTTAGCCCTGTAACTTGCTGCTGGCTTCCACACTACCCTCTTCTAAAAGGCGTGATGATGTCACCCACCTTAAGACTACAAGCTGAGAGTGCAGTATTGGGACTTAAACCATGGTGCATGCAATACATATTTTGGTGTATAGAATGTAGCACTAAATAGGTAGGGGTTCTAATCTCACTCCAGGTTACTTGTTTTGTGTGTGTGTGTGTGTGTGTGTGTGTGTGTGTGTGTGTGTGTGTGTGTGTGTGTGTGTTTGTGCGTGTGTAACCCCCTGCAAAACAATTTCCATGCTCTTGTGGGCTATCCACCTGCAATGATTATGCACTTTTTGGCGCTGTAACTTGCTGCTGGCTTCGACACTGCCCTCTTCTACAAGACCTGATGATGTCATCCACCTTAAGACTACCAGCTGACAATATAGCATCTAGACTTAAGCTGTAGTACATGCAATAAATACTTTGATCTATAGTGTGTAACACCTAGATATGTAAGGGTTCTAATCTCACTTCTGGTTATTTGGTGCATGTGTGTGTCCCAATGGCATATAGCTAATCATCTTGGTAACATAGTAATAGATAGGGTTTTTGAGTATTTTATTTGTAGCATGTGATGTGCCCCCCCAAAGGACTGATCACAACAAGGCCTGCTGATGTCATCAGGCATAACATGTCCTGAACTGATAGTAATAGCAGACATGAAATGTACTGTGATCTGTAGTGTGCACCATTACATAGATTAGTGCTCTCATGTACATACAGCAAACCTGCACTATGTGTATGCCTTGGTGTGTCCTGTCCACAGTGATTAGAAGTGGTGCTAGCCTCAGTGTAGCCATGGTTGGGTGTGAACCTGTTAGACCATCTTGCATCATGTTATTGAGCCATAGGACATTTGAACTTCACTGGCATAATGGCCATACAGCCCTCACAATCATAAATATATTCATACCCATAGTTACAAGATCAGCACATATTCCCCAGTCTAAGAGGGACACAGGCAGACACCATGTGTTGAGATAACAGTCGCCCAGCCAATCATACAGAGGGTGCTGTTTCAAGGGTGTGGTTAAGTCTGCTAGACACAACTCTCCCACAAGCATGTAGAACTAATGTCACATGCAAGCTTAATGCCCTTACAGTGGGTTAGCCATATACTATGCTTCCTACAGATAGGCAGTATATGGAAATAAGCAGGTCATATATTGTCCCATATGCAAGGCACAGGTCACCTCTGAGTAATCTATATGCCACAGGTGACAATGACACTCATTGCAGACTATCCCCATTGAACACATACTGAAGATGTGTAGTGACCTTGTGAGGGACCATACTGTTGTGTGCAATTGCCAGTATTGCTTGGAAAGGTATGTCACCAAATGTCCATTGCACCAGATATTGGCATGCTGAGGGAAGAGTACTTAGAGGTTATGAGTATGTCACTTACAGGTGATAGTGGCTGCAGCTATGCCATATGATTCCTACCATACCACTGTTGAGACATGGTGATCTGAGGCACATTGGGTGTAAACATGTGTGGCCAGGTCTGTGTGGCCAGTTTATGCACCCCTGAGTATGTACATCAAATGTTGTGACTGATGTGCTACTTACCAGGTACATAGGTTTAACTGATGGAACTGATACTACACACACACACATATATATATATATATATATATATATATATATATATATATATATTTGCATGGAGTTTATGGCCATTACTATGTCAACAGACATGTGTTTGCAATACCATCTTGCAGGATAGTAGCATACTACAGAGACTCTATGATTCCTCACAGTCTGCAGGCATCAGTCAGTATTGTTAGACACAGTCAGTCAGTAGTCACATATATTGTGGTTGAATGGATTTCTAGCAGTAGAGGACCCAGGAATGTACCCTGCTGAGCACTGCTGCTGACAGATCAGCTACTGGAGGCAGATGTCCCTATGTTGTGTATGTGTGCCAGCAGTAGGCCACTTAGTGACCCCTAAAATAACAGTATCATGGATGCCTAAGTGGGTGCTTTGTAAATGTCACCTGAGCAGGGGCTATAGCAAGATGACTTGGCTGAGTCTAGGGGGTTGTATGCCCTGATGTACCCTCACCCATGTCCATGGTTACTGCCTTGGAAATGTCCACCACATGTAACAGTCATGCTCTCCCTGTTACACATCCAAACTGTGTACAGTCATTTGTCAGTCAACTGTTTGTAGAACACATATACGTATGCTGATCAGCTCCATGATGCTCTTTCCTACGGGCATACAGATATGGATACTCAGACAAAGAGGTGTATAGGTATGTGGATCAGTGGATACACCACCTCTGTGCAAGGGTATAACAGTTGCCATTGACCACTCAGCTGGTGTGCAGCCAGTAGTGTTGGTATGATTGCAAGGGTATCCCAATGGTGTTAGTAATCCTTGTCAGATCATTTGTGGGATACAACCTGGAATGTTAGTATGTGACGTAAATGATGTGTATCTTCTAATGAGAGGCCAGTTCTGAACTGCTCTGTAAATCTGGAAGTTATGGGACAGGTTATAGGAATGTCATGTGTCACATGTGGTTTGAACAATGGAGTGTAGTTGATGCAGACAGTGTGGGTGTGCAGGTTAGGTATAAGTCCAGATGCATCATATGTGGCGTCATGACATATGAGGTCACACATGTAACTACACTGTGCATTGTGGTTCTGCTTTGAATGGGTGGCTACTTTTGTTGCTTACCATGTCTACTCAACATCACAACAACACTATCTACTTCTTTTAGCTGAGGAGATAGTGTCCATGTTAGGGGAGGCACCCTCATCACAACTGTCAAACAGCACTGTCCACCTGTTATTGTATAGCCTGCTGATGACAATTGTCCACCAGTCATGTGTGCTGAGCCATGATGAGCCTGTGTTCCTTCTGTCATGTACAGCCAAGTTCATGCCATTGTAATGCTGCTGACATAATTCTTGGGTGTAGAGCTCTGCATACTTGACTGTCCCATCTGAAGGGGAGGTGCAGTCTTGACATATATGTCTGTATTGTCTGCAAGGGGAAGGTATGTAATAGTAGTTCTAAAGAGTCTGATCTGTGTTAAGATCACACCAGGGAGGACTTCACATTGGAGATATTGTACTGATCATCCATACTGGTAAACGCTTGATGCGCTACACTGATTCCCATGTAGGGATGTCACAGCACTGCTGCAGGGCATTGTAGGTAAGGACCTGGACCATCCTTTGAGCAAGTGAGTTGCAGCACAACTAAGCAACACAGTGTGTAGATATTACACTTCCCTAACATGTTTGTGCTCTGGACAGACACCTTGCATGACTCTCGTCCTGCAACATGCTGGAAGTAACTGCAAAACTGACTTGCACAGAGGACAACTAGCATGTAGTGCTAAATGGTGTCCCCAGATCTCTGAGTCATGTAACCTGAAATGTCATGATAGGAGTTAGCATGGATATGAGCACTGACACTGTCATACACCTAGTGACACTGACTGGACCAAACATTGTTACTTTCACTCAAGGCCAGATCATGCCTACTAACTGCAACCAGCAGGGCCCATTGACTGTTACATTATGCAATGGATAGTAACAAAACTCAGAAACCTGATCTCTACCACGATGCAACCATAAGACAAGCTGAAATGCAGTCAGTAATCCAAGAAGTAGACCAATAAACGTAATAACTGTATGATAAAAACGTTCTTTAATCCAGAAAACAGTGGGTAAAGGTAAGCGCTTTCGCGTGGGCACAGCCACGCTTCCTCAGACAGTGAATAACCCCACAAACACAATTTAAATAGTATAGTAATTAAGAACAAACCCAATTTAATTAGATACAACAATCAGCAATTAAAGGAACACTATCAGGAAACGGTCAAAAGGTTCTCATTCTAGAAAGTTTTTCTAAAACTGACTAATGTGAGTTCAACAGATATTTCATTGCATAGTATCTAACTATGATATACTTATATAGCAAAACAAACATAGTTATCTAATCACAAGATATACAAGAATGTGCATCCACATACTGATAGGTATAAAAAATTTTTTGCAGCAGGAAAGTCTCCGACAGCAAACCTACCAAAGGTAGATGTTTACATAAGACCGTTAAGCACAATATACCCAATTCTAAAACTTGGTGTCATAAATTCAGACTTTTAAATATAAAACTATGAATATATTGATATTATAGTAAGAAATAGTAGAAAATAATACATCTTTACCTAAACTAAATAGTGTTTAAAGAGTATATATATATTAAGAAACCAAACGCTACAGTTTCGGATTCAGTAAGAAACTTAATTAAATCATAGCAGCATTGCTTACTCATTACAAATCTAGCAGCATTACCAGTTGATACTTGTTCTAGCTACTAATAATTAATGTAAAATTATTAATACCTTAAATTGTAGAAAACTTCAGTTACGGTTAGTAACTTTGCGGGACAGAAGTTACGTTATATAGTAACTATAGATCAAATAACAAAGTTATCTGACCGCTGCGCTAATAGCTGGAGTCTTATAAAATATATATACACATTTACTAAGAATTTTTTAAAATTACACTAGTATCAGTACTTAAATTGTCAATGACTTCAATTACAAAGGGTATCAGATCAAAAAAAGGCCACATTATTTAATAAACATAGACCTAACAACGATGTTAACTAATGATTATAAAAGATACTCTTCGTTAATAAAAATACAATGAAACATTTAGAGCAGTTAAAAAATATATATATATATATAGTTGGCTTCAGTTGCGGTTAACATATTTGTAAAAACCAAAGCAAGATTTATACATAGTTCATACAGCGAGGCTATTTAGTTACAATAAAGGATTTTCATAAAAATTGATGTCATCATATTTTATTAGAAAAAGATATTTAAACTTATTTATGAAATAATGTATATTTAATATAGTCTATGTATAAAGAATATATATAAATAAAATATCTTGTACTATTCGCCATACAAATTAGCTTTGTTTACCTAATTAATTTAAGTCCTGAAAATGCTGCTGCTATAACAGGACTGAAAAATTATATATAAAATATTTAAAAATTTTTTAGGAATACTGACTACATGCACATTAGGCATACATTGCATAGGTGATTAGAGGAAATGTATTACAACTCATAAATGGGAGCCTATATTACTCAATTCAAATTAAACCATGGGTAAATAATAATATTACAAAATGAGTATGGAAATTTTTCTAAAAAGGGGAAAAAGATTTTAAAATCAACATTAATGCTTTCTATTATTTAAAATGGGCTTAATGGATATAGAAGTGTTTAGGCCAGGATAATTATGAGCATTAAACTTTAAGATCCATCTCAGTTCAGCTAGAGCTAAACTATTGATGTTGTCTCCACCTCTGGGATTTAAAGTTATTACTTCCAACACCCTAAATAGAAAAGCATGGTCTTTATATTTTACTATATGTTGAGCTAAGGCATTTGTATCTGATTCTTTCTTAATCTCATACAAATGATCATAAACACGATCAACTAATCTCCTTTTTGTCAGCCCAATGTAGAAAGCAGTGCATTTTGTACAAGTAGCTAAATATATTAAATTTTTTGTTTGACAAGTAGCTAAGGTATTAAAGTGAAAAATGAAATTCAAAGTGGGATGAATAAAAACCAGATCAGAACAGATGTAATTGCATCTGTTACAATCACCACATGGAACAGTTCCTGTATTCAAGGTAGAACTTCTGACATCTAAAGTATAATCTTTACATAGTATCTGTTTCAAATTAGAGCAATTTTTATATAGGAAAGTAGGATGACTGACAACTAGGTCAGTTACTAGGGCATCAGTCATTAGTATATTCCAGTTCCTACGTATAATGTTTTCTAAGCTCTTTACATCACTCGTATATTTTATAATATAAGGAATTTTCACTAAATTACTAGTTACTTTGGGTCTAAATTGAATAGGTTTCTTAGAAACATGTAGAACAGTCTCTGAAGAATGTAAAATATTATTCTTAATAGAACTAATTAGCTCAGTATTATAGCGTCTGTTTAAAAAAAGTTGTTCTAATTTATTCGCTTCTTGCTCTAAGATTCCACTATCCTGACACAACCTAGTTAGCCTGATGAATTGACTCTTAACTATTCCAGGGAACATATGCCTTGGATGCATGCTACTAAACTGGAGTAATGTATTAGTCCAGGTTGGTTTTCTAAAAATGGAAGATGTAATCTTTCCTTGTTCATCAAGAGTCAGAGAGACGTCCAGAAAATTTACACATTTTTTGGAAGCTTCCATTGTAAATTTCAAATAGGAGGTGGTAGTTTCTAAGTATTGTAAAAACTGTTTAAATTCTCCTAGGTTACCTTGCCATATTAGAAGGACGTCATCTACAAAATGCTTGTAAAATTTGATTTTTTCAAATGCAGAACTACTAAATAGGTGTTCCTTCTCCCAATTCAAGACCACCAAATTTGCATACGTATTTGCGCATGGGGTGCCCATGGCCACTCCCCATGTCTGCAAATACGTAATGCCATCAAACATAAAAAGGTTATTATTAAGCACCAGATCCAATAATTGGCAAATCAAGATTATTTTGTCTGTAGAGAAATCAGTATCCCTGACTAACAGTTCTCTAATAGCTTCCAGGCCCAACTCATTGGGAATGGACGTAAAGAGATTTTTTACATCAAGGGTTATCAAAATATATTCTTCATTCCCTACATTGAGAGTCAAATCATTAAGGCTATTCAAAAGATGATAAGTATCTTTCAGGATAGATGGGACTGCATCTACTATAGGTTTAAGAAACTTTTCAAGAGCAGTAGAAATTGTTGCAGTAACCCAATTACCACCTGAAACTATAGGCCTAAGAGGTATAGGTTCCACTTGTTTATGAATCTTTGGTAGACCTTTAATTATAGGAGTGGTTGGGAATTCAATGTATAAATAATTATAAAAGTCAGGAGTAATCTGCCTACACATAAGTAAGTCATATAAGGTTGCATGCACATTTGTAACTATGGAGTTAATTTCTTTCTGGGAGACTATTATATAAGTATTTTGGTCAGACAACATGTTTAACATTAAAGAAATATAGTCCACAGTATTCATAATGATAATTCCACCTCCTTTATCTGCAGGTCTAAAAGTAATTTCTGAAAGTTGTTTAAATTTTTTTAGTGATGTCATCTCTTTAGGTGTTAAGTTTACATAAGCTATCCTTTTCTTGTTACTAGAAAATAGCTGATAAAAATCTTTCTCACAAGCTTTTAGGAAGCATTCTAAGTTAAATGATAAAGGGGGTGAGAAATTGCTTTTGCATTTCAAGAACATAGGGTCAGTATACACTAACCCACTACTTTGCTTAGCAGTGGTGTTTTTAAAAAACAGTTTCAGAGCAATGTTTCTGCAAAAGATACGTAAATCGCATAACACATCAGCTAAATTACTACATTGTGCTGGAATAAAGTTAAGACCTTTATTAATTAGACTAATATCAGATGCATCCATATCATGATGAGATAAGTTAACAAATAAATCAGTCACATTCTCTGTCTTCGTGTCGCTCCGTATCTCTCTGTACACATGTAACTACACTGTGCATTGTGGTTCTGCTTTGAATGGGTGGCTACTTTTGTTGCTTACCATGTCTACTCAACATCACAACAACACTATCTACTTCTTTTAGCTGAGGAGATAGTGTCCATGTTAGGGGAGGCACCCTCATCACAACTGTCAAACAGCACTGTCCACCTGTTATTGTATAGCCTGCTGATGACAGTTGTCCACCAGTCATGTGTGCTGAGCCATGATGAGCCTGTGTTCCTTCTGTCATGTACAGCCAAGTTCATGCCATTGTAATGCTGCTGACATAATTCATGGGTGTAGAGCTCTGCATACTTGACTATCCCATCTGAAGGGGAGGTGCAGTCTTGACATATATGTCTGTATTGTCTGCAAGGGGAAGGTATGTAATAGTAGTTCTAAAGAGTCTGATCTGTGTTAAGATCACACCAGGGAGGACTTCACATTGGAGATATTGTACTGATCATCCATACTGGTAAACACTTGATGCGCTACACTGATTCCCATGTAGGGATGTCACAGCACTGCTGCAGGGCATTGTAGGTAAGGACCTGGACCATCCTTTGAGCAAGTGAGTTGCAGCACAACTAAGCAACACAGTGTGTAGATATTACACTTCCCTAACATGTTTGTGCTCTGGACAGACACCTTGCATGACTCTCGTCCTGCAACATGCTGGAAGTAACTGCAAAACTGACTTGCACAGAGGACAACTAGCATGTAGTGCTAAATGGTGTCCCCAGATCTCTGAGTCATGTAACCTGAAATGTCATGATAGGAGTTAGCATGGATATGAGCACTGACACTGTCATACACCTAGTGACACTGACTGGACCAAACATTGTTACTTTCACTCAAGGCCAGATCATGCCTACTAACTGCAACCAGCAGGGCCCATTGACTGTTACATTATGCAATGGATGTCGGACATATATCTCACTCCACCAACCATGCCCTGACAAGGTGTGTGACAATATTAGGCCAACAGACCTTGCAGGCAACTGTGAACATCATGTGGAGAGTGTTATGTCAGCTGGTGGATAGGCAAGTGTCTGACAGTCATACTCTGGGAAGATAGCATTGGGAGACTTATGCTGCAATGATGCCAGTTACCAGTGGGGTTCACCATCCTCCATTACTGGCATACCCTGTCAACCTATTCCCTCTCTGCAGTCAGAGCCACTGTCAGTGTCCTCTGACTGGGTACATTAGCAGGTGATTGTAGATTGGGCCTAAAACACAGTCAGTAGTACTTTGAGCCACTGACAAAGACTAACTACCAATGACTGCACATTACTACCCTGTGGGAAATCATCCACCCCTTGCAACATATTGTAGTGTCTGCACACTACACACAGTTAAGCCATTAAACATGGAGTTATGGGCACAGAGAGTAATGTAGCCTTTGACTTTAACTGGTCGGTAAAATGTGAGGCTGCATTCACTGTTGTACAACCCACACTGACAGATTTTGAATGTAAATCCCAGGCTGTCACTGCTATACTGAATGTGGCTGTCATCACAGCTACCATTGTGTGCAATGGCACCCTTGCTGTGTCACTACACAGGCATATTGTACAACTGTAGCAGCCACACAGGTTCCATGGTACCCCAACACAGCATAGTTAACATGTCCTATGGAGTCCATGTTACAACCGTACATGTGTAGTCTGTCTCCTAAATGCTTTGGAGGGGATGTGTATGGCTCCATACAGGGAGGTCTCAGATCCCACTGTGTACCTCCTGGTTATCTATGACATGATTAACACATGACTTACCTGTTCTACATGCCTACAACATCATTGTGGTATACATAGCACATGCTGCAGAGACAAGTATGTAACACAGACACTATACTGTACATGAAACAGCTCCCCCCATGCACATGCAGCACACATCTGCTGTGACACAACAGTTGACACCATGTATGTGAGCCAGGAAGTGAAGCAGGTAAGCTGAACCATGGAAAGGTGCCCAGGGTGTCTGTAGGTGATCTGCACTTGACAGTGGTGTGTGAGTGTATGCATTTACACAGTCAAGCTCAATGCTAGCCATACATGTGTGTATGTTGGACAGCTTTGGACTGTACATGGTAGAGTTAACAGTTCACCATCTCTGGCCCTGAATATGGAGACTGGCTCTGCTAGGAGATGCACTGGCACCTCCAGGCCCAAGGTCAGAACCGGTGCTAGTACCTGACAGTGACTGCTGTCTGCTGGGACTGTGTCCCCCATGGGAACACCCAGTATCATGAGCCCATGGCCTGCCACATCATGGTGTGGACAGCACACTCCTCTCTGTTGCACTGGGTGTACTGCCACTATGGGAGCATGATTGTGCATGACCATGTGGACTCTCAGCAGATTGGGTTGCTGACCTACATCCATGAGTCTGAAGCTCAACTCCAACAACACAATCTAGCCCAGATAATGTGCGCTCCATTACAAACACTGTCTCAGCCCACCTCCTGTCCACTGCAGCAGTCAGTCAATCCAGGGTGTCCCCAATGCAATGAAGGCATTCAGAGATGTCAGGCTGTGCTGCATCCATAACCCTAAGCATACATCTGCTGTTCCATTCAGAATGTGCCTGCGCCTCCATGATGGTCCAAAAAATGTGCTGAGTGACCCATGATATGACACCTGCAACAGGTGCTGGACAGACAGCAGGCCTCCTACAAGCACCCCTGTCAATCCGCCTGT
The DNA here is from genome assembly GCF_019279795.1 of Protopterus annectens. Lineage (NCBI taxonomy): Eukaryota > Metazoa > Chordata > Ceratodontiformes > Protopteridae > Protopterus > Protopterus annectens. The sequence goes on along the minus strand of NC_056729.1, from coordinate 394,707,843 downwards.
GTGAGACCTCGGCAGGTCTCTGGCTATAGCCAGTGTCTACACTCACTGGAGCCATAGTTGCCACACTTTCCTGTTCAATGTCCCCATCCTTTGATTGTCCAATATTTTTGTCTAATGGGCACCGGGTATGTGTGGGCATATCGACTGTGTGTGGTGACAATGGAATCAAAAGAGGGATGCCTACCTCTGGGACAGATTCAGCCCCCAACACCCCCACCAGTGCCTCACTGTGGCCAACACCATCATCAGAGTCTGAAGAGACACTGACATCAGGTTGTGTAGGGGACAGAGACAATCCTCACCTGGTCACCTGTGATAAAAAAGAAAAAAGCATTACATAAATACCTGCACTACTGTGTACAAAAAATCCACCAATATTCATAATAACAAAGACCCACAAATGGATTAGTGGTCAAACGTTTTTCCCCACTTTCGTTCAAAATAGACTTCCTCATAGCAAATTACACATTCAACTCAAGACCTTTATAACAATCACTTCAAGTAACTCAAGTACAACATGACCAGTAAAATGTACCTTTTAGTTAAGCAATATGCCACTATACTTGATAAAACAAGACATAAAAACCCAGTACACCTTGTGATGCTGGGAGCCCAGCTAACTGGAATTTTGTAAATAATTCTATGTCATTTGTGAATATTGCTAATGATTTATACAGACCTGTATGTTATATACTGAGCTTCAAGAATGTAATCACAGTGTACCCTACTGGAAAAGAACAGAAATGTATATAAACTATATACCTGTGCAAATGTATGTTTTAATAGTAGAAGCTGGAACATACAGAGTTAACTTGCAAAACCATGACTTAGGACACCCACTCCACCTATCTGGACTTACTTGAATCCATGAAACTTCAACCCTCTATCCTGATCCTGGGTGACTTTAACTACCCATCCATAGAGTGGAAGACCTATTCTAACAAAACATGAATGCCTAGAGATTCCTCAACTTCATCATTGCCAATGCATTGGGTCAGCTGGTCGACTCCCCTATGAAAGGTGAAATCATCCTGAACCTGGTCCTATCCAATATGAGTAGCCACTATAGCACTTTTACAGTGTCATCCTCCTTGGTAAGATCCAACCATAAAGCAATCACTTTTGAAGTCATCATCACCCCCCCTTATCAGGGTCAAATGAAAAAACTTTTCCAAAGCTGACTACAGTCTCCTCAGAGCAGGTATAAGCAGCTTCACAGCCACCATCCCTAGTTGGAACTAGCACTAATGTCCAAGCCAACACCAAAAAAACTATATGAGCACCTACATAGCTATATGAGCACCTACATAGCTGTATGGACTCAGCAATAGCTGACAGGATCAAATCATCTTCTCAAGGAAGAGAAAACCTGTTTGGTGGACAGCAGCAATAAACATACTCTATAATACAAGGAATAAATTGCTGTCCGGGGCAAAGAAGGAGCAGGTGCCAAGTTGAAGGCAATCTCTCCTTTGTTGAAACAAGCAAATAAGGTCACTGGTGAAATCCTCTAAGGCTAACTTTTGAGTCCAAATTGGCTATATCCACCAAGGACAATCACAAGACCTTCTTCACATATGTCCACAATCGCAAAGCCAACACCCAAATCTGCTCTGAACTGGTTGTTAATAACACCACATTCACAAATGCCATAGACATAGCCAACCTGCTGGCAGACAGGCTCAGTGAAAATGTCACCCCTCTGTCCCCCCCATCAGTAAACCAGGACATCCCCAGCACCTGCCCCTCTCCCCTCATCACCAGGGAGCAGGTCCTTAATGCCCCTTCAAAGCCAAAAAATACAGTCTCCATGGGACCTAACATTACTGGCTGTATCCTTCATGAACTCAGGCATGAACTCTCAGCTTCACTAGACACCATATTCAATCAAAGCCTGAGCACCGGCTTCATCCCAGCTGAATGGAGGACAGACAGTGTCATCTCTCTACACAAAGGTGGAGCATCCACTGACCCAAGCAATTATAGGCCCATCAGCCTAACTAACCTGATCTGCAAGGCCATGGAATGCATTATCATGGACCTTATAAACAAGGACATTGGCAACCTTCAAATGCTTGACCCCACACAGTTTGGTTTTGTCAATGGGAGATCATGCATGTTACACTTGGTTGACTTCTTTGAAATAGTCACTAACGCCATGGACGAGGGGAAGATGGTGCATACCACCTACCCTGACCTAGCCAAAGCCTCTTTGACACTATTCTCCACTCAGGCATAATAGATAAACTCTCCCAGCTAGGCATCAACCCATATGTTACCAGATGGGTAGCTAACTGGCTCACCGATAGAACCCACTCAGTCAAAGTAAGGGAAGGCACCTCTAGTAGTAGACCTGTAATGAGTGGTGTACCCTAAGGATCAGTCTTCGAGCCTCTACTGTTTGGGATATACTTTTCTGAGGTGCAAGCCAAAACCAGTGGTCTGTGGCAGACCAAGTTTGCAGATGACTGCAAGCTGGGTGCTGTCTTAAATTTCCCTAGTTATGTGAACATCATCCGAGAGGGCCTTACCCAAACTAATGACTGGTGCCAGAAGCATGGCCTCAAAATGAATGCCAAGAAATGCATCATTATCCCCTTTGGGGAAAATGTCATCCCCACTAATTATCATATTAATAACAATGTACTAAGCATGCAATCAGTTGTCAGGGACTTTGGCATCCAAGTTGATAGCAGCCTCACTTTTGACCACCATGTTGCTTCTGTTGTACGGAAGGCTTTCTACATGGCCCACCTCATAAATAAGGGTATTTCATCCAGGAACAAGGAGTCATAACATCCTTGTACTCCTCCCTTATCAGACCCATTATCGTGTACAATGCCCCCTTTGGCATGTACCTTGCCAAGCACATGCAGCAGTTGGAGAGACCACAGAGGTTCCTGACCAGGAAAATCCAGGGTCTAAAACACCTATCATATACAGATAGGCTAAAAGCCCTGTCCCTCTACTCAGGCTCATACCAACTGCTCAGAGGAGACCTGTGTCTAGCAAAAAAAGGCTATTTCAGACACAGCCTTGATCGAGTTGCTGCATATCCGTAAGACAAACTCCACTCACGCAACCCACACGCAAGACTTTAACCTGTTCTGTGACATTAATAGAACTTGTTGGCAGGATAGATGTGTGTCTGAAAGACTCCCCTGTCTGTGGAATAGACTCCCTCTCCATGACAAGCAGAGTACCTCTCTAGCCCTGTTGAAGAGGAACCTGGATGACTGGATGGGAAACAGAACATATACCCTGGAATCCCACCTGTGCCCCTGTTGGACAAGGGAAACAGGTGCTGACTTGGAGGGAACATGAGAGAAATTCTTGGCTAGGCTTATAAGGGCCTCCGGGCCAATGGTCTAGTATCATCCTCGGAACCTATGAATTTATACAACTTCAAGAAAATAAGTTGGGATCAAAATATTTTATGATTGTGTTATCTCTCAGTTTCAATGCAGCAATGAGGCACAATGTCTAGAGCTAGAAGGTTTTCTATTGTCTTGAAATTTTAATTACAAGGTTTAAAATGTAAAGTGTTTTATTGCTTCCTAGCAGCTGCACATCTGAGAAATATGCACTACTCACGCAGAGATGATAAAATGTTATTGGTATCTGTTAGCCTGGGAACTGAAGGCAGGTGACAAAGAGTAATGTCATCCAAGTTGACCCAGCAGTAATGTTTGATAGTAATTTAAGAACTCTCTCAGAGAAAGACGGTGTGTTTTGTATTTTGTCTTGGACCTAGAAACATCCACTTCTGCATGTGTGTTGCTCTGTAAGGAAATCAAGGGTACAGTAATCTTTTAGATATAGTCAGGAATATAGTAAAGATTAGTTTAGATGTTTTCTGTATTTATTTGAGACTGTCTTGCAATGTTGTTTTGAAATATTTCCTGTGATTCTGAACTCTGTATTTACTGTGTTAATTGAGTATTGTCTTGTTCTTTTATTTATTATTAAATATATTTAAACTTATCTTTGCTCATAGGTTCATAGGTAGGTACTAGGCTATCTGCCCAAATGCATTTAAAGCCTAGTCAAAATGTGTTGGCTTTCGCCGCCCCCTTAGATTAGTTCCCTGTGTCTCTGTCCAGCAGAGCCATTGAAGTGATCCCTGGGGTAAACTTTCTGTTTCCCATCCACTCATCAAGGTTTTTCTTGAAGAAGGTTAGCGAGGACTTCTGCCTAATCTAAATTGGAATCTTGTTCCAGAGCATGGGAAGTCTCTGGGACAGGAATCTATCCCTCCAGCACGTCCTATTTATTGTTGTGGTGAGGTTTAGATCCCGGGAGCGTGTGGCTCGAGGGGATATGGTTTTGTTTAGGTGGAGCATGTCCATCAATTCTGAGTTGGACATGGCCTTGTATGTCAGGCAGAGATCACCTCTGAGTAGGCGGTATGCAACCGAGTACAGCTGGAGTTTCTTCAGTTGAGCTGCATAGGGCATCTGCTTGAGGCCAGTGATCCTCTTGGTGAGGTACTTCTGTGGTCTTTCCAGTTGTTGCAGGTGTCTTGTAAGGTACATCCCAAATGGGGCATTGTACTCTATGATGGGTCTGATGAGTAATGCATAGAGGGGCCCAATGACCTCTTTCGATCTGGATGCAAACCCTTTTGTGATTAGGTGGGCCACATAGAAGAATTTTCTAACCACTTTTGCAATGTGATTATCAAAGGAGAGGTTACTATCTACTTGGGTCCCCAGATCCCTTATTACATCTTCCGTATTTAGGGGGCTACCACCTATGTGGTAGTTTGTGGGTACTTTGTTTTTTTCCAAAGGGGATGACTATGCACATTTTAGCATTTAGCTTGAGGCCATGGTTTTGACACCAGGTATCTGTCTCAGTGAGACCCTTTTGGAGGATGTCTGTGTCAGCTGGCGAGTCAATTATAGCCCCTAGTTTGCAGTCATCTGCAAACTTGGTCAGCCATAGTCCTCCTGTGCTTGTCTGTACCTCTGGGAAGTATATGCTGAACAGGAGGGGTCCTAGGACTGAGCCCTGGAGAATGCCACTTGTAACCGGTTTAGAGTCAGACCTAGCTCCCGCAACTCTTACCATTTGGGCTCTGTCCATGAGCCAGTTGGCAACCCATCTCATGACATAGGGGTTTATGGTCAGGCTGGTGATCTTGTCTGTAATACCTGAGTGGGGAATGGTGTTGAAGACCTTTGCAAGGTCTAGGTAGGCTGTGGGGACCAACTTTCTCTAGTCTGTAGCCTTGGTAACTGTCTCAAAGAAGTCCACCAGGTTTTGGAGGCATGATCTGCCCTTAACAAAGCTGAACTGGGTAGGGTCCAATGTTTGGAGGTTTCCAATGTCTCTGTTAATGAGATCAATGATGATGCGCTCCATAGCTTTGCAGACCAAGCTAGTCAGGCTTATAGGGCGATAGCTCCCTCGGTTCAATGTGGCTCCACCTTTGTGGAGTGGAATAACCATTGCTGTGCGCCACTCTGTGGGCATGTAACCTGTGGAGAGGCTGAGTTTAAACAGTGTGTTTAGGTGAGGGGTTAGTTCATCTTTGAGCTCGTGTAAGAAGCAGCCTGGGAAACTGTCCGGTCCCATTGATGCTGTGTTTATGGCTTTGGAGAGGGCTGTTTTAACCTGTGTGTCTGTGATTTCAGGGGCACTACATTCTTCTGGTATAGTTATGGGCCCTTTTGGGGGTGAAAAGGGGGTGAAGTTTGCACTGAACCTGTCTGCCAGGATATTGGCTATATAGGTTGGTTCAGTGTATTTTGTGCCATTCTGCACTAACTCCGAGCATATCTGAGAATTGCCACTTAGATTCTTGACATAGCTAAAGAATGCCTTGTGGTTATCTTTGGAGTCCATGGCAATTTCTCTTTTGAAGCTTGCCTTGGATGATTTTATGAGGAAACGTAGTTTCTTGCTGATACTGATCAGGGATGTCTTCCCTTCTTGAGATTTTACTCTTTTCTGTACTAGTTTCCTCCTTCTATTGTATAGCTTGTTTATGGCAGGGGTCCACCAAACTGGTTTCCTTTTCTTGGAGGAGTGAGTCTTGGTTTTGCTTGGGATAGCACAATCCATATCATGTGGATGATATTTGTGACACATATTTAAGTTCTTAGAGTACTTGCATATGTATTTGGTGACACTGTACAGGCCACTCCTAAATAGCCTTGCTTTTGGTTACACTTACCACTTGGATAATAGCAACCTTACACAGTAGGATTGGTCACCCTTTGTAAGAGCCGTTATAGTAGCTGATATGTAGGGGTCGGTGGCAGTGATAACTACCTAGAGTCTGGGCAGAAGGGGGCATAGCTATAAACCTATGTCTGTCTAACCCAGCAGTGTCTGTGTGTTTGTAAATAAATCAAATCTCAAAGTGTGTGTATGTCAGCTACTTGGGCAGGGAGACAAAGCACTAGCTGGACAAAGAGGTTGCTGGATGTTCTGGCTTGACCACTTGGCTGAGATCTTAACCATATTGCTGTGCCAGTGGGGAATCTTATTGGGGATCTGAAGAAAGAGGCAGAAACCAGTCCCAGAGTGACTGTGATCTCTGTGTGCTATTAAGAGAAATTGTACTTTACTGTGTGTGCACTTGTCATCCTCCCAGTGTGTTCATTCTCACTGTTACTAGTGGTGAAGATTGAGACTCCTTGATTACTGGGCATCACAAACCTATCTTAACAAATATATTGCAATACACATTTCACTGCCTAATTTAATGTCCTTTCAACCTTTTGTTTTTTTAAAGGCATTTTAGAGTAAATGCCTCATTTAAAGCTACTACAAGATAGAGCAAAATCCTTGAAAGGTAAGACACCTTTGATCATTATAAGTAAAAAACTAAGAGCTCTCATAAAATCATCCAAGGCAAATTTTGAGAGAAAAATCGCCAAGGACTCTAAAGACAATCATAAGGCCTTCTTTAGCTATGTTAGAAACCTAGGAGGAAACTCCCAGATATGCTCAGAATTAGTTCAAAATGATGTGAAAATTACTGAACCTACACACATTGCTAAAATACTGGCTGACAGGTTCAGTGCAAACTTCCCCCCCCCTCCCCCACAAAAAGGAGAGATATCTATTCCAGAGGATTGTAGCCCCCCAAACATCTCCAACGCCCAGGTGAGAACTGCCCTCACTAAGGCAAAAAACACAGCATCCATGGGACCGGATGGTGTCCCCGGCTGTGTGCTTCATGAACTCAACGAGGAATTAAACCCACAGTTAGGACAGCTGTTTAATCTTAGCCTCACCTCAGGATACTTACCCAAGGAGTGGCGCACGGCGACTGTGGTCCCACTTCATAAGGGCGGTGCCTCCACAGACCCTGGAAATTACTGCCCCATTAGCTTGACAAGCCTTATCTGCAAAGCCATGGAGAGGATCATAATGGAACTCATAAATAAAGACATAGGGAACTTGCAGACATTGGATCCAACCCAGTTTGGCTTTGTCAAAGGCAGATCCTGCCTCTTAAACTTTGTTGACTTTTTCGAGACAGTCACCAAGGCCATTGATGAGGGAAAGGCAGTCCATACAGCCTACCTCGACCTGGCAAAGGCCTTCGACACAATACCCCACTCAGGTATCATCGAAAAACTCATCAGCTTGAATGTAAACCCATACATCACAAGATGGGTTGCAAACTGGCTAAGTGACAGAACCCACAGGGTCAGAGTTGCTGGAGCCATGTCAGACTCAAAGCCTGTCACAAGTGGTGTCCCACAGGGCTCAGTCCTGGGTCCATTCTTGTTCGGCATCTACTTTTCTGAAGTACAAGCAAACACAGGAGGGTTATGGCTGACAAAGTTTGCAGATGACTGCAAACTGGGCGCCATAGTCGAAAACACATCTGACACAAATATCCTCCAGAAAGGCCTCACAGAAACGAATAACTGGTGCCAGAGCCATGGCCTGAAGTTAAACGCCAAAAAATGCATAGTCATACCCTTTGGGAAAAACAAGGTTACCCCTAGCTACCATATAGGTGGCAATCCACTGAGCACAGAAAAAGTCATCAGGGATCTGGGGACCCAAGTTGACAGTAGCCTTTCGTTTGACACTCATGTTGCTAAAGTAGTTAGGAAAACCTTCTATATCGCCCACCTGATCATGAAGGGATTCATATCTAGATCAAGGGAGGTCATCGTCCCCCTTTACTCATCACTCATTAGACCTATGATTGAGTACAATGCCCGTCGAATGTATCTGACCAGACACCTGATGCAGCTTGAAAGGCCCCAAAAGTTCCTCACCAAAAGGATAAAGGGTCTCAAAAATATGTCTTATGCTGCCCGACTGAAAGAACTCCATCTCTATTCAGTCTCATACCGCTTGCTCAGAGGTGACCTGTGCCTGACATATAAGGCCATGTCAAACCCAGATTTGATAAATATGCTTCACCTCAAAAAATCTAGATCCCTCAGAACCACAAGGGCGGGAAACTTAAACCTTGACACGGTTATAAATAGAACGTGCTGGAGGGACAGATTCATCACCCAGAGACTCCCTATGTTGTGGAACAAAATCCCGGTACATGTGAGGCAGAGCACCTCGCTGGCCTTGTTCAAGAGGAATCTTGACCAATGGATGGGAGATCGCAGATATACCCCAGGGATTACTTCAGTGTCACTGCTTGACAGAGGCACAGAAAAATGATAGGCATAGTTTTTTATTCAAACTAAAGGGGTGGCGAAAGCCGCATAACTATGGGCTAGGCTTATAAATGCCCTTGGGCAGATAGCCTAGTCTGAACCTATGAACCTATGAACCTATAAACCAGGAAGCTTATCATGTCTTAACTGTCACTGCTAACATGTTTGTATTTGTTCAACTATGCTCCTGTATTACCCCATCTACGATCATCATGTACCTGTTCCAGAATGGCAAATAAAAACATTCTGCCATGTTTACACATGAAATTATGTTTAAATAAGGCATTATTGTGGCCCTTAACTTTAATAGAATGTAAAGGTTTCTTAACAAAACAGTATCATAGGTTCATAGGTTCATAGGTTCATACTAGGCTATCTGCCCGAGGGCATTTACAAGCCTAGCCCATAGTTTTGTGGCTTACGCCACCACTTTAGTATGGGGAACTATACCCATTATTTTGCTGTGCCTCTGTCGAGCAGTGACACTGAGGTAATCCCTGGGGTATATCTGCGATCTCCCATCCATTGGTCAAGATTTCTCTTGAACAAGGCCAGCGAGGTGCTCTGCCTCACATATACCGGGATTTTGTTCCACAGCATAGGGAGTCTTTGGGTGATGAATCTATCCCTCCAGCACGTCCAATTAATAGCCGTGTCAAGGTTTAAGTCTCCCGCCCTTGTGGCTCTGACGGATCTAGATTTTTTGAGGTGAAGCATATTCATCAAATCTGGGTTTGACATGGCCTTGTATGTTAGGCAAAGGTCACCTCTGAGCAGGCGGTAAGCGACTGAATAGAGTTGGAGTTCTTTCAGTCAGGCAGCATAGGACAGATGTTTGAGACCTTTTATCCTTTTGGTGAGGAAACTTTGTGGCCTCTCAAGCTGCAGATACATTCCGAATGGGGCATTGTACTCAATCATTGGTCTGATGAGTGATGAGTATAGGGAGACTATGACTTCCCTTGATCTAGATGAGAATCCCTTCATGATAAGGTGGGCATGCTTACCAGGAGCAGGGCCAGGCCATTTCCTGATGGACCTGTGCAAAGTTGAGGGTGGGGTAATGTCAGTACCAATGCATGTTGCAGGACAACAAGGTAATACATCCATATATCTCACATTTACAGTAGCTACTGTGTTACTTGTTGTATTGGTCACATTCTGAGTATGAGAGTACAACTAAGGTAACCAAAGAAAAAAAGAAAAAAGACCTGATTCTCACGTAAAGGTATGTACAGCCTGACACACAGACTGCTCCAGTATTACAATACTGATCACAATAAGCCTGGCTGCATGCTCCTCTACTGTGTAAACTGTGGCACCTACCTCCACGATGTATGGTGTGATGGATGTCTGCTAGCTGTCGTGTGTGCCTAAGTTTCCCAGGAATTCCTCAGTGGCTGAGAGTGGTTGTTCCACTGCAGGCCCTTTACTGGTGATGGCACGATCCCTTGCTACATCTTCTGCCTTTGGTCATGTAGCACTGATCATGTGCATTGCATGGTGTTGAACCTGCTCATATGTCCTGCCCTGATGGCCCATGCCATTCACATAATGGACAAGGTCTGCCCACAATGCAGCCTGCTGTTCCCTGCCTTGCCTCACCCTGGACAGTAGGATGTGATGATGTTGCCTTAGTCTTTCCAATATAATTTCATTTTCTGCATTAGAGAAGGGTGCATGGCATCTAGGGTACATGATTCCTGAAAGACAACAAAAGGAGAACACATTACAGGATCACATATGTGGGATTACACTATGTAGAGATACAGCAAGGTCAACATGGCTGGCACTATCCACTGCTTCCTCACACATGTCATACTCCACAGTGTGCAAACATAAAAACAGTGTGGATACAACTGAGATAGTAGCAATAGTCAGGTATTCCCATGTGTGCCATGACAGATACTGCTGTTTGATCATACACCCAACACTTGAGTCAACTGTGGTGTGTCGCTTATGGGCAACCCCCCAATAATACATCATAGGAACAGTGCCACACAGTTATCTGTGTGCTATTACAACTACTATAAAGGGACACTCCAATGAGACCAGAGTGCCGCAATGACAACAGACAATGCACCCTTGATGTTTTGTACATCCTGTGTAGGTGTAAGACAGCAGGAGATCAATGACATGTCATTATCAAAGGTCTACAACAGGCTTAATTCTGTAATCTCTATTCCCTGTCCTTCTATTCGCCCATCTGCATCCTGTTGTATACAAAATCATTTAGATACCAGATGGAGTGCAGTACTCCTCTGTTGATATGTGCTGATAGTAGAGTTTTCATAAAGGTATGCTCTGTGTGAGGAAAGTCTCATACAGACTGGTTCCCCATAGCCATCTGCTTGCCTTTTAAACATGCTTCTCATTAGCAGGTGATTGCCCCTAAACCAATATGTGGGTCTGAAATGCTAATTGCAGCTAACACAGCTGATTTGCACCATCATCCCCAGAGCCAGCTGCTTGCCTTTTAAACATTGTTCTTATCAGCAGGTGATTGCTTCTAAACCAATCTGTGGGAATGAAATGCTAATTACAGCTAACACAGCTGATTTGCACTATCATCAGTCAGTGACATGCAAGCACTATACAATGCATAAGGCCTTCATGTAGATTAGGGCTCCATTCTAATATGATGTGCTGGACAGTATTGGGTTGAGGAGACTACACTGTTGTGGAGGGTAGGTCTGTAGCAGAAACCTTACCACAGAGATGTGTGTGCTACAGGCTGCAGCTGCTGCTATAGGTAATAGGCACAGACAGAGAGTGTGAACACTTTGGAGGACAACAACCTGTAGGAGTAACTGCATTAGCTGTTTCAGCCTTGTTGTAGAGGCAGAGCCAGAGTGAGGGTACCCTTTCCACTCCAAATAAGGCATGTGTTTAAGGTAAGTATGTTAGGCAATGGTATCACTAACAGAGTACTAAGCAACATGTTTGGTGTGTTCTTGGGTAAGATGAGGTATAAATATAAGAATATGTCCATCATTTGGGCAACTGTCAGGCAATGTGTTACAGTCTGGTAGTAATTTGCAGCATGAACAAGGGCAGGCTTTGCTACAAGCAGGGACATCCAATGTGTATGTTAGCTGTGCAGCTGTGATAATCTGCACAGTGACTTTGGAAGGACTGTGTGGTGCACTCTGATATTAATGCATGATGTGACACTTTATGCACATATAGTTTTGCTATAGGGATATCTGAAGTGTGTTCCTACTGGCAGGCCTGGGACCTCCATCAGTGAAAAGCTGACATGTCATTTTAAATGAATTGTGTGGATAAAGAGTGCATGATTCAGTCATTAATGACTGCTTTCACAATATTGTACATTCACTTCTACACACCACTGGATTTGAACCCAGGTCTGTGTCCAGCAAAATGTACTATTTACAAGGCAATTAACAGATTGAGCTACTGAGTCACTGCTGCAATAGGTGTATATGCAAGATATATGTGCATAAATAGGTGGGACATACATTTTGTACATCCATCACTATGTGCATGGCTTTATATGGATGTATGTGTGCATCAACGTCCCAACTGAACATGTATTTTGGCATTAATGCCTTAGCAGGTGTCTTTCTACATGTTGCTGTGGAAGGGCATATTTACCTGCTATCACAGGCCTCACTTACATCCAGACAAGCTCCTCGTGGGTTTACAGAGTGGTCCTAGCAGCAAGGAACTCGAAAAAGCGACTACCTTCTGGATTTAAGTATATTTGCTTTTTTTTCACTGGAAATAGCTTCTGTTGCTTACTTTAAACTAGCCTGAACTGTTTTTTTTCTGATTACTGCATTTATTTTTAAATCTGCACTTAAAGTTACATTTAGTCAAATTTAATCGAAAGTTTGCTTGTTTGTTTGTTTAATTTAACTTTGGAGGCTGCCCACTAAAGTGTGCTAGCCTGTGTAACTAATTTATCACTGTCTCTGCATTTTCTGTGTATTTCTACCAAAAAACAAAAAAATCATTGTTTTCCACCTTTCTCGACTAGTTTAGACCAGTATACAGGCATTGCTGTATTCTGGGCTGTGGTGTAGTTCCTGTGTTTTCCATTACCTTACTTGGATAGAAGGAAGTTTCTTTGCTCACCAGTGGGAGTGGGGAGCCTTGAGCAGCCTACCTGTCCTTGGGGGAAGTGACCTCAGCACAAGAAGCTGTAGTAATTGGTTGTTTGGGACCATTCCTAGCTCTTTTGTAGTTCACTGCTTAAAATCCGCCTTTGCATGGCTTTGCACGGTCGTGCGCATAGCGCAGCGCCGGTTAAACAAGGTTAAACTTTTTCTGGCTCCGCCAAGTCTGCTCTTCAATTTTTCCGATAGAACTGTTCTACTTGCAATCTAAACAGCCTATACTCTATCTGAAAAGCTCAGCACTTGCTCCTAAAGCATTTTTATACAGGTAAAGCACTCTTAAACAAAAGAAAGTACTTCATTCACCTAAATTCTGTTGAGTACACATCTCCCTATAGGTCCTTTCTGACTCAGTTACACAGCAATCTTTTTCACTATTTCTAGCATGTCGAAGGGTCAGTTGCTGGCGTTCTCTCCTGTTCAGCTGGTGAATCTGGGAATCTTGAGGCAATGTTACAATTGCCTCATGTACACAGACAACCCTTTCCTCCTCCCAACAAATACAAATATATGCGAGGGATGCAACTATATAGCCAAACTGGAGGCTGAGCTCTCTCAATTCAGAACTGGCAAGACCAGTCAGGAGGAGAAGGTAGAAGGTAAACAGAGTGGAAGGATTGATATAAGAACAAAAACCACAGCTACCACAACAACGTGTTCCACTTTGTATAATGCTGGATCGTGGGTTGGTAGAACCTCTATCACATAGTAACCTTTTTAGATTCTTTTTATTTCTATATCTAAACCGGGGGACATCACCTAATGTTTCTCTAATATGGGAATCTACCATCAAAACATTCCAATGACTCCTCACTAATTCCTTGATGGCAGCAACATCATTGGTGAAAAAGACAGAAAAGGCTCCTGTACTAACTGGAACATTATTTGTTCTAGTGTCATTCTGAGTGTCATGTAAAGAATCTGTCCTATCAGAGAAATATGGAGCTGCAGTATTGTGTCTTAAGTCTCTTAGACCTATGATGCCCTTAGAGAAATCATTCTGTCCATATCCTCTCTGTGCCAGTCTTCGATTCAAGTCATCTAGGTCCTGTTCGAACCCTGTATTGGTAGGATTGTATCTAGACGCCCTCAATGCCTGTCCCTTTACTATGTTGTTGAAGACATAGCCAGGGTGCATGCTGGAGCGGTGTAAAATTGTGTTTTTATGACAATCCTTTCTAAAAACACCTGTGTTCTTATATCAATCCTTCCACTCTGTTTACCCACCCCCTCAGTTCACGTCAGTACTTCTTTAAAGTTAATGGCAACTGCACGTCCAAGAATGTCATATATCTTGCCACCTGCTCAACATGTATGCCCTTCTATATAGGGAAGACTAATCGATCCTTTAAGGATCGTATACGTGAACATTTATACAGCATCAGGATGGGGCATGTTAGTAATGCGTTGGCAAGACATGTGTCTGAGTTTGGGATTCAGCATACTTTTACTTTTAGGATAGTTGAACATGTTAATGTCAATATTAGAGGTGGTGACGTTAGAGCACACACCGAGAATAGGGAAAATATGTGGATATTCAAACTGAGATCTGACGTACCACCAGGCCTTAATGCTAAGGTCTCTGTCAGACCCTTTCTGAAAATGAGAAGATTAAAGGCATATTGACTTTATTAACTTACACTCAGTCCTTTGACTTTTCTAAATACATCTTCTACATTTTTGTAGAGTATGTTTTTAGTAATATTTTATTATTATTTTTCTACTTTTGTTTGACTTATTGAATGTTTTTAAAGCATCCCTCTGAATTTAGGATTTTGTGTATAAAATCAAGTTTTTAATTGATTGTTATTGTGCTAATAGTTTAATTGGGTTATTTCCCGCTTTTTTACTGGTTTCAACAGTATATGATATGTGCTTCAGTCATTTGTATTTGAGTCTGAAGAAGCCGAGTATGGTGAAAGCGCTTACTCAATAAAACTGTCCTTTTACGATAGCTGCTTTGTTTTGCGGGTGGTTTATTGGTGGAGAGACTACATGTGAAGAGAATTTTGTGGTATTATCTACACCGACTACTTGTATTTTTGCTGCCTCTGCCTTGGTTCACCCTCTGAGTATTGGATTTTTCCTTTTATTATTAATTGCTGCTCCCTCAGAAGGCGTTTGCTCCTTAACTTCTTTTACCTTCCTTACACTACTATAAATGACTAGATCATGTGGGTGTTGTCCCTTTACCTTTCCTGTATGGAAGACATCCTTTCTGTGTGTTGGCAGCAGTGCTACAGACAGCAGGTAGCAATACCTCTTATAACAGGACTTGTGGACACAGGCCAATTACATGTTTGTATAAGGTTCCAAGCCTACGGACAGTGTGAGTATTGCTGTTATATTCATTGAATACTGCTGTTTTGCAGGGTTTGTGTGTACATGCTAGTTTTGTATTAAATGCAGTCTGTCTGCATAGCTGTCAACTGTGGGCCTATCCACATGATGGGGAGAGGCTTGGCTGTTATGTTTTGTTTGTTCACCACACATGTCTTGTCTCTGATATATCAGTGGCATTCTCTCCGTTGATTGCTATCGGTACATGGCAACATCCATTTGTGTTTCTGACTTCATATTCCTGAGTAAGGGTATGTTGCAACCAATCCTGTAACATCAGCAACGTTCACAATGTATAACAGCAATATTGCAAGTATGGCCCTGTGTTCCAGCCTCTGTCCTTCACATATATACCAGGCTTTGTCCTGATGTCATGCAGTAAGATATTGTTAGGTAATGTCCTATCATTATTTAGTGCTGGCATTCCTGCTATCATTCTAGTGATGTTGTGGATTCCCACATAAATTGTGGGGTAGGGTCCATATATATGAGGGCAACAGGTGGACAAAACATGTGTGACCTTGTGCAGTCCGGAGGTCAGTATATGGAGAACACTGTTATATGACCTTGTAAGACATTTTATGAGGGAGGGGTATTACATGTTTTTAACCTATACTGTTACATGTGAGGGATATCAGAAGTAAGAAACATTAATGTATATGGCTGTATGTTTTCATACATTTCACCATGGAAACAGTGGTGGGCTACAGCTTACTGTCTTATACACAGTTCTGTTTGTCAGTGTGATCGTGACATTTTAATTTAAGCATTGTTATGTAACAGATACATTTACATTGTGACAACTAATACTTTTCCCCCTAGGGGTTGAGTACAGAGTGTAAATGGAGGCTGCTGAACTACAACTGTAATTGATTAGTTCTTATCTTCAAGGCAAGTTTTTTTTACTGTTGTACTACTTAAAGGCCTTAGCCTGGACAGCAAAGTATGTTATGTTTTTCAGATTACTGTATCAAGTGTTATGTTTGAGAGTTGCATTAATCGGTTATTATGTATTCCAAACACCTAATTGCTATAGGAAATGGCATAAACAACTGAAATAGTGCACAAATAAACATTTCTATGTATGCAAACTTGTGTGTGGTGTATTGTCCTTTGCATTGTGTGTGGGTATATGTTTCATGCAATAATTCTCATTTGTAGGAAAGAATAAAACTCTGGCCATTTTAAAAGGTGGCAAATGTAGGAATAATAGTTGTTTGATATGCTGTGCACCCTCTATATATATACTCTTCTTATACATATCTATAAGTAGCAATATAGTTATATGTGTATATGTGAATATATCTATCTATATATATATATATATATATATATGTGTGTGTGTGTGTGTGTGTGTGTGTGTGTGTGTGTGTGTGTGCATATATATGTATATGTATATATGCATGTGTGTATATGTATCATTGGAATGTTTAGTGCTTCCACATTGTACAATCCCTATGGTAGACTGTTCTGCATGACATGTTACAGATATCATCCTGACATCTTACAGTTGAGATGGCTTACTGTCAATTTGTTGTGGGTATGCTGTGCAGGGTCCTGGGTTCAAGATTTGCAAGTGCTGGTTATTGTGTTGAAGGCAGATCTATTCAGCTGTGGAAGAAGGGGAAATGACAATAATTACAAGAGATCCCAAATTTGGGCCCCTTCATAGGTTCATAGGTGTGTACTAGGCTAATGGCCCAGGAGTCTTTACAAGCCTAGCCCATAGGATTACCTTGGCAGTGTGCCACCCAACCTTAGTTCCTAGTGCATCTGTTGAGTCGAGCCACTGGAGTGATCCCCTTGGGGATTTTTCTATTTCCCATCCACTCATCAAGAATTCTTTTGAAGAGGGCCAGTGAGGTGATCTGCTTGACTTGTATGGGAAGTCTATTCCATAGCATGGGCAGTCTCTGGGTTATGAACCTGTTCCCCCCAGCATTTTCTGTTGATTGTGGTAATGAGGTTGAGGTCACTGGAGCATGTGGTGCGGAGGGATAGGGATTTCTTTATATGTAGCATTTCTAACAAAGCTGGGTCAGACATGGCTTTGTAAGTCAAGCAGAGATTGTCTCTAAGTAGGTGATATGAGACAGAGAATAGTTGGAGTTTTTTTAGTCTGTCCATATAGGACAAGTGTTTAAGGCCTAGGATCCTCTTTGTGAGGTACTTCTGAGGCCTCTCCAGTTGTTGCAGGTGTCTAGTGAGGTACATGCCAAATGTGGCATTGTACTCGATGATTGGCCTAATGAGGGAAGAGTAGAGGGAGACAATGACCTCTTTATTCCTGGATGCAAAACCCTTAGTAATGAGATGTGCCACATAGAAGGACTTTCTGACCACAGTGGCAATGTGGTGGTCAAAAGAGAGGTTGCTGTCAACCTCTGTTCTCAGATCTCTTATGATGCCTTCTGTGTTCAATGGACTACCATCAATGTGGTAATTCAAGGGAACTGGGATTTTCCCAAAGGGGATGAAGACACATTTTTTGGCATTGAACTTAAGGCCATGGTTCTAACACCAGTCGTTGGTCTCATTGAGGACTTTCTGTAGGATGTCAGCATCACTTGTGGAGTTAATAATAGCTCCCAACTTGCAATAATCTGCAAACTTTATCAGCCATAGTCCCTTCATGTTGGCCTGGACTTCAGAGAAGTAGATACCAAACAGGAGAGGACCCAGGACCAAACCCTGTAGGACTCCACTCGTGAGTGGTCAGCAGTCTGACTTGGAGTCAGCTACTTTCACACTGTAGGTTCTATCTGTGAGCCAGTTTGCAACCCACCTAGTGATATAGGGGTTAATGCCTAGCTTAGTAAGTTTTTCTATGATTCCTGAGTGGGGAATGGTATCAAAGTCCTTGGCCAGATCAAGGTAGGCTGTATGAACCACCTTACCTTCATCCACAGCTCTGGTGACTGACTCAAAGAAGTCAACCAAGTTGAGCAGGCATGATCCACCCTTCACAAAACCAAACTGTGTAGGACCCAGAGTTTGGAGATTCCCTATATCCTTGTTTATTAGGTCCATGAAGATGCAGGCTAATGAGGCGATAGTTCCTGGGGTCTTTAGTCGTTACTCCTTTGTGGAGTGGGATGACTGTAGCATTGCGCCGTTCGGTAGGGACAAAGCCTGAGGTGAGGCTGTGATTGAACAGGGCACACAGGTGAGGTACCAGTTCATTCTGTAGTTCATGTAGAGCACAGGCAGGGATACTGTCAGGTCCCATAGAAGCTGTATTCTTGGCCTTGGACAGTGCTGTTTTAATCTGTGCAGCAGTAATACTGGGTGCCTGACAATCTACTGGTATTGTGATTGGTCCTTTGGGGGGATAAAGTTAGCACTGAATCTGTTCCCAAGTATATTTGCAATATCTGTTGGCTCAGTATAGGAGATACCATTGTGCAGTAGCTCAGAGCAAATCTGAGTATTGCCATGGAGATTCTTTACATAACTATAGAAGACCTTGTGGTTGTCTTTACTATCTGCTGGAATTCTGTTTTCATAGCTAGCTTTAGAGGATTTGATGAGGAATCTCAACCTTTTGCTAAGGTTGATAAGGGAGTTTTTCCAGTCTTGGGACTTGATCTTATTCCACATCAATTTCCTCCTTCTGTTGTAGAGTTTGTTTATGGCAGGGGACCACCAGATTGGCTTCCTTTTTTTTGAGGAGAGCATCTTAGTTCTATTGGGTATGGCAAGATCCATGCATTTGTGTACATGTTCATACAGTGAATTGTTGTATGATATGGTGGTCATGCAACTATTCTCCATTTGCATGGGTGCCATGAAGTTAGCCACCTCTGTTTTTAGGAGCCCAACGATAGCTTTGGAGAAGTTTTTCATGGTGGTTACCTTTGTTGGGGCGGTGGGAGGGATTTGGATTTCCAAGATGATTAGCTTGTGATCAGATCTAACCAGGGAGGAGTTGACTATTGGTGTAGAGCAATGATCGCCCATGTTAGTAATGACCAGGTCAAGGATGTTGCTATTTCTAGTGGGGGTAAGAATGAGTTAGTTCAGGGCATTGGAATTAATGAAATCCAGAAAGCATTGGGCAAGTGTTTGGTACATGAGTAGTTTTCCCAGTGAATGGAGGGGTAGTTGAAGTCGCCCTGTATGAGAGTGTTAGGTTGGACCCTAATATTCTCCAGGGTGCTTAGGAATGTGGAGTGTGAATCTTGGGACATGGTTGAGGACCTATAGCAGGCTATGACCTGAATCGCTGTCTTACCCAGTGTTAGCTGCACCTGAAGTATCTCAGATGCATTATGTTGGGCTACCAGTCTGGAGGTGTGCGCATCCTTTATGAATCTGGAAACACCACTGCCTTTGGAGCTCCAAGTTCCGGGGCCAAAAGGTGTGGAATGAGTTGTAACCTGGTAGTGTAGGGGTGCTTTCTGCTCACTTGAGCAAGGTCTCTGTTACAGCACAGATGTTGATGTTCTCCATTTTAAGGAGTATCTTGAGTGAGTGCATTTTGAGATTTAAATTTCTAGCGTTGAGAGCAGTATGACCGTCAAATTGCATTTGTTTGTAGCTGTTACGGTGGTAATTTGGTCTTTGGAACACCACCTAAAAAAGGCACTATAGGGATGGCAAGAGCCTTGGCCAGTATCCAGAACCCCAGGGGTGACAGATGCAGGCCATCTCAGGCAAAGCATCGAGGTCTGTCAATCATGTCATCCCAGGCAGACAGATACTGGATCTGCTTAGAATGACACCAGAAACTTAGCACTTGTTGAAATCAATCATTTTCTCCTTGTACTGTGGTATCTTGCTGGGTGATGGTAGGATGCTGCTCAGGGCTAGGGTCATACCCGCCTGGGCTACATAATCCGAGAGCTCCTCCCTGTCTCTTTTCATGTATTCCAGGGAGGTATGTCTCAGGTCATTTACATCCACATGTACAATGACAGAGTCATATTTGTACCTGTTGTTGAGGGACCTGAGTGCATGCGTTATGCGGCAGATCCTAGTGCCTGACAGGCAGTTGACTGTTACTTTCTCCTTATTCAGCCTAGTGAGTGGGACATCAGTGTGCCTCACTATCAAGTCACCTATGACTAGTGTGTTGGGCATGCTGTTTTGACTCAGGGGCTTTGGTTGAGTGGCACACTGTTTAGGAGAGTTATGTGTCTCCTGATTAGTATTGTGTTGTGGTGGTCAAGTGTGTTTCTGCCTTGGAGGTCTCTGCTGTTTGGTTAAATTTGTATTGAGAGCCTCCATGAAGGTGTGTGTGTGGTTTGTGTTTTTATGTGAAGGCAATGCTGGTCTGTTCTGAAGGGCTATGTATTCCATGTGGTGTATTGCAAGTGTTGACCTTCTCCTCTTGACCAGCTATTCTGGTCTTGGCTGGAGAGTGCGTGGCTTCCAATTTGAATATATAAGTGCATCTCTCATAAGTCTGAATGTTGGGGGGTAAGATGGGAGGGTTGTCAGTGTACATGAGGCAGTTGCTACATTGCCTCAGGATGTCCAAGTTCACCACGTTAATAGGGGAAAGCACAGGAAACTGACCTTTAGACATGCCTGGAGGGATGGGCATTAATAAGTACTGGAGCGGTTTCCTTGTAGAATGTTTAGTGCTGGTAGCACTTTTGTGTACTACAATAATTGCTACAAGAAGTCTAGTAAAGTGCTAAACTAACAGGATAGTAAAAGTGCAGGAGAGGAGAGAACTAGCAGATCTAAGGGAAAAATTGAAGAACAGAC
>NC_056729.1:394516995-394681995 GCF_019279795.1 Protopterus annectens | reverse complement strand
GGGACCGGGCTTCCCAAACGTACTATGGTGTTGCAGTTTTAAAACATATGTGGGTTAGTAATAGTCAACACAATCCAGGATTAGTTATAAAACCATGCATAGATATTCCCATTAATCCAAAACATCAGAGTTGGAACAGTTGTATAGCAAACAGAACACATGCATATATGGAACCACAGTGGCCATTACAACAGCATGCAGGTTACATTGATAGCAACAGGCCACCATTGATAGTGTTTCAACATGGAATATTAATAGAAACACATTTCAATATTTATTGAAAAATAGGACATATGTCCCAACAGTAGGTTTGGTGTAAACATACCCATTCATTTGTGTATTTTGATTATTGTTGCAGATATGGTGGGGGGGATGCCAATTAACAACTTATATATCCTTGTAGCTCTCACAACTTTAATGATAATTGCTCTAATCATTAAGATACAGGTATTATTACAATACCCTATGGCCTTGGTTAGGATAGTAGTATGTTTGTAAACAGTGTATACTTCAACTGTCTTATAGCTAAATTTTACATCTCTTACCTGGTATACCTGTGGAGGGAATGTTTGTTAACACTACCTGATTGTTTCTATGCATATTCCCTGATTCCGAGTTAATATTATGCACATACCTCTCAATCTCTTAATGCACACACTCTGGTCTAAGCTTGACAACATGGGGGAACAACTAGGGACATATTTTGAATATTGCTCTCATAAACTTGGAGGGTTGATAGAGTGACAGGATTTGTTTTCATATACATTTTCTGAAGGTTTTGAGGTCTGAAATTCAAATGTATGTCATTATTTGCTGACTACAAATCTAAGATCATCCAATTGATTTGCCACGGGGACAGAGGAATAGGCAGAAAATATGAGCCAATTATCTGGACATTCTGAAAGAATGTGTACAATTCTGAGGTATGATTATGCATACAGCTTACTACCACTCCCAGGATTCAAACCATGGCTGTGTCTGATAAAAATACAACAATTTAAGTGTCAGCAGAGTGTGCTGTTTGAATGTTGCTGTCTATCTCTTCAGTGTTTTCTGTCTAAGTCTCTTGTGGTTGTACTTTCTGTCCTTCTAATTACAACAATTTCATAGAGACATTCCTAGACATGTTTTTAAGTAGCGCAGTGTGAGAAATAATGGTTGATACAGCAGTACTATTCTGACATCAGATGTTACTGAATGCTACATGTCGGCCATACAATACCAGAGTAAATACTACCAGTCCAGGATTTCATTCTTTATTGGCAGGCAAAGTTTTCTTATCTGGCAGACCTGTGGAGGGAATGTTTGTTAACACTACCTGACTGTTTCCACACATATTCCCAGATTCAAAGTTAATATTATGCACATACCTCTCAATCTCTTAATGCACACACTCTGGTCAAACCTTGACAACATGGGGGTAGAAATAGGGACATATTTTGAATATTGCTTTCATATACTTGGAGAGTTGCTAGAGTGACAGGTTTGTTTTTGTATACATTTTCTGAAGGTTTTGAGGTCTGAAAATCAGATGTATGTCATTATTTTCTGAAGAAAATGCTGAGCTCATCCCAGTGATTTGCCAGGGGAACAGGCAGAACATATGGGTCAATTATCTAGACATTCTGAACAAATGTGTACAGTTGAGAGGGGTTCAGGCACCTAGGCAGCGAGACATTTCCCTGTGATGCATTTGACTAGGGACACGTGGCTGAACTGACATTCAGCTGCAGAGAAATATGGTTGTTTGCAAATTCCCTGTGGGCAAAGAGAAGCACACACTGCCATGCTCACAGCTTTAGTAACCAAATGCATGGCAGCCAGGGGCGGCCTTAGGTCAACTGGTGCCCTAAGCAAAGGGGCTCCATGGTGCCCCCCACCACACCACCCGGTGCCCCCATCCTAGTCTACGTACACCAAATAAACACTGAAAAAGCGCCCCTGCTAAAGTGGTGCCGTAGGCGGCCACCTAGTTGGCCTATGCCTAAGGCCGGCTATGATGGCAGCAGAAGAAGTAATGAGTGTTGTGCTCAGTGTACAGTACATACTTATATAACTACAACATGTAGAAGTGTGCTACATCATGGAGGAAATCTTGCAGGCTACTGTAGTCACATTTATGCTCCAGTATGCGTTTTAGGTAATGTTTCCTAGACACTGTGAAGGGGATAGGGGACCACACAGTCCAATTATAAAGGCACTGCCCATTGTACGCTGCATTGTTACTGCCACTGGTATGCCCTCTGGCCAGCCTACTGCTGATGCCTACCATATTGCCTGCTGTCTCATGTTCCCTTGGGGACCATGGCCATTGTTTTCCCCCTGTGCATTTGGTTATTAAAACTGTGGGCATGGCAGTGTATGCTTCTCTTTGCCCACAGTGAATTTGCAAACAGATATATTTCTCTGCAGCTGAATGTCAGTTCAGCCATGTGTCCCCAGTCAAATGTACCACAGGGAAATGTCTCACTGCCTAGGCACCTGAACCCAGTTGAGAGGTATGATTATGCAAGCAGCTTACTACCACTACCAGGATTCAAACCATGGCTGTGTCTGATAAAGATATAACAATTTAAGTTTCAGCAGAGTGTGCTGTTTGGATATTGCTGTCTGTTGCTTTACTGATTTCTGTCTACGTCTCTCTCGGTTGTACAATCTGACCTTGTAATTGCAACAGTCTTATACAGACATTCCCAGAGTTTTATTGTGTAGCACAGAGTGGGTAACAGTGGTTAATACAACATTACTATTCAGAAAATGCAAAACTAAAAATGCCATAAAATATCAGAGTAAACACAACCAGTCCAGGATTTAGAGCTTTATTGCCAGACAGTTACAGTTTTATTTAAATACAACCTATATGGGACTATTACTGTCATATTGTCTGGTTTATTCAGTACAAACCATACACAAAACAGTTTTCATACTGGCAGCTGACTTTCTACTACTTTTATATTTATTTGGTATGACTACTACAAGCAGGATTGTTACTCACCGGCCTAGCGACACAGCCTTTGCAGCCTACTCACATGGGCTTCCTGATTCACAGCCCACTCAGCTGCAGCTGTAAGGGAAATAGAGAAATATTTAGCCATACCTATCCATCATATACCAATCCAAAAGGTTTGCTGGAGTGCCAAATAAGGGCCCGAGTCCAAATGAAGGCAAACAAATTTATTAACACTGTACAAGCGATAAAAACAAAAAAAAAGTTGCACTAACACTGCCATATACATTCCCGAGTCCAAATGAAGGCAAACAAATTTATTCCAAGTCCAAATGAAGGCAAACAAATTTATTCCGAGTCCAAATGAAGGCAAACGTATTTTGAAGTGGCAGCATTAATGCAACTTGTTTTTTTTGTTTTTATCACTTGTACAGTGTTAATAAATTTGTTTGCCTTCATTTGGACTCTGGGCCCTTATTTGGCACTCCAGTGAACCTTTTGGATTGGTTTTGGTATGGTTTTCATTCGCTTTTCATCTCATCTCACCTTGTGGTATTAGCCTATCCATCATATACACAGGGTGGACATTATTAAACAGTTACTGGTATGAGTACTTACACACTGCTGGGACATCACCAGTCTGCCTTGATTCTTGGACCCACTGGTCCGAGAGCTCCCTCTTCCTCCATTTCAAGTCGGCAAAGTAGTGCCTAACCTGCTCACCAGTCCGAGGCATACCAGTGGCACTGGTGAGGTCACGGGTGAGACGGTCCCAGGCTTCCACTTTATATTGGGAACCTTGGTACTGGCCCTGCAGCAGTCTCTCATCATGTTTTTTACCAGGAGTCCTAACATGACCTTGGACTCCTGTATGCCCCAGCACTGTGCACAGAAGTGCATTCCCTCTCCGACTCCAGCCATTCTGCCTACAGTGGGAAGCTGCAACCACTTATGAGCTGTATTCCCAGTTGTGGGGTTTTAAATATCGCCAATATCCTGCCCTTTACCATGATTGGACAGTTTTGAATATGCTGAGCTAAGCTAAGCTATGGGCAAACCTGCTCAGCTAAGGTTGGAATTGCTTAAAGGGGCAGGTTCAGCACTGCTTACCAATGGGCAAATCCATTCAGCTGGGCTACTCTTTGTTTAGCAGTCATATTTACACAATGCTTACACCTGGTAAGCAGAGCTGTGCAATGCTTAGCATTGCTTATTTTTCATTTTATAGACTATCTCCTGTATGGCATTGATTCATCATTCATTACATATTATATATATTTTTACTGTCCTTGACATCCCCCAATGTGCTTTCATTACATTTATTCATGTGTGATGATACTGTATGGGGCACTTGTGTTTATATGGGGATTTAACAACTTTATTAAACTGACAGCTCACATCTGGACGTAATGCAGTACTCCGGTTAACAAATATATGTTATTTAGTAGGTAATACTACAAAAAAAATGTATGTGCTGCTTTCACATGTAAAATGTGAATTGGTTATAGTGGGGATCAAACCAGGAACGGTTGCTTGCAAAGCATATGCTCTAACCACAACACTGCTTATGTTGGATGTCTCTTGCTATTTAACTTCTTGTGTTGTTTAAGCTGGACTAAGCATAGCTAAGCAACGGGAACACCCACGCAGCTACGCTTAAACGTTATCGCATTTATTAAAAAAAAGTTTTGTTTTATTATTTTATCTATACCCTTTAGAATATCCCTGCTGTAATTTTATCAGCTTTCTGCTTTGTGAGACATTTGTCCATTTTTGCTTTGTCCACATTACTTGCTCTGACGGGTTGGGAGGTGTGCACTATGTGCTTATGCTGCCTGTGTTATCCTAATAACTCTTGGCTTGGTTAGGGATGATTGTCCCTTTTGCCTTTGGCCACTTTTGTTTTCTTGATGGGTTGGGGGTGTTATGAGCATTCTCGCTTGTTTTTAATTGCCAAAAGGCAATTATGGAGTGCAGGGGTGTGTGTACTGTGAGAGCTCTGCTCTCAAACACACCCCCTTCACTTGTAAACAGCTCCATGTCTGTTTAACAGTACAGGCAGTGCATCTTCATGAATATGCTAGGCATGATGCCTTGCTGTATGGGATCAGTTCCTGCCATGCAGGAATAACTTATTCTTCCACATCTCCTTGCTGAATCCCAGGGATTGACTATAATGGCAAAATCCAGACAACGTAAAATTGACTTTTCTGATTTTTTTTTTTTTGGCATAGATGCCCTATGCTTAAATGGCCGAGATCGACCAAAAAAAAGTTTAATTTTCATAATAATTAATCACTTTTCATTGCCAACGGCCTTATATTTGGCCATTGGCATGTCTATTTTACATAATACATGCTTTTCCACGAGCTGTCATGCCTCCGTTTTGAAAGTTGGAGAAATGTACTCATTTATTTTCTGAATACATTTCTGCACTGACACTGTTCTAGCATGGAGACCTGCAGCTTAGTGAAATCACCTCATTAGCATGGTTTTCACCAGCAAATGAGGTGATTTGCATATTTTCTTATTTTCTGTGCTAGAACAGTGTAGGACTGCTCATACATGTGAAAACGGCACTATCCTAAATCGCTCGTTGGCCATTTTCCATGCAGGAGCTCCTACGCTGTTCCTGCAGGGAAAATACGACTTCCTGAATCCCAGGGATTGACTTTATAGTTCAACTTTATAATGTATTTAGAAATATATGCTTTAGTGGTAATTGTGCTCCTGAGTACAAAGTGTATGAGTAACATGAAGTACATAAATCTGAAACATGCAAACAATAAATTTCTAAATAAATGCAAATTGTAATGTAAGCATTTTACAGATGTATTAAAAGACAGTACTGCTACCAAAGGCAAGGGAAGAACATGTTGTATTGGATACACTTATTATAAATGTGACATGATTTCTCATGTTAATTGTTATGAATATAATATTTATCCTGACATCTACTGGGAAATGAAAAAGGACAAATTTGAGGAAATGGGTATATATATATAAAGTGCTAGGTTTATGTCATATTATCAAGTTTTGGAAATTGAAAATTCATATGGTTAAGACCATCCACTGGATTCTGCAAGCCTTGCATCGCATGCAGGATTAGTGCAGGAGCGCCAGCAGGCAATATGTCTGCTATGTGGTCCAGGAATAACCTGTAGGGGTGTGCACAAGCGCCCCTGCACTAGTCCTGCACGGACTAAGCCCCTGTATGCAAATTACCCTATTTGCAGGAGAAATCCATGCAAATAAGGTGAAGTTGTGATCCAGGAAGCTGGAAACCAGCCGTGCAGGACTAGAGTAGTCTGCAGAAATTTACTCCGCCAGTAACGGAGTACATTTCTGCAGATTACAAAACAGAGCCATGACAGCTCCAAATAAAGGGTGCATATCATTTAGAAAGCATGCCAGTGACCACATATAAGGCCATTGGCATGGAAAATAGTTGAAAAAAATCAACTGTTATTTCCTTTTAGTTGATCTTGGCTGTTTAAGCATAGGACAGCAGTGTGCAAATGGGATCGGATGAAAATAAGAAAATAAACCTAAAATAAGCATTCTAACTAAAACCACTATTCTGCCATTATAGTCAATGGCAGGCAGAAGACAACATGGCCAGAGAGTAGTGGTTGCTAAGGGGGAGGCTTAGTGTGAGACATGTAACTATGCATTAGCAGGCAATCCTATGCAAATGAGAGGAATGATAGTGAATCCCAGTTTTCATCAGCATGCTAGTCAGTTCCCAACAGTGTAAGAGCAGGAATAGCTTGCTGCAAGCCTAGGAGCTAGCTGACATCATAGGGGGTGTGTCAGGCATACTGTAAGTGGATTGGAGCTTTGTGGCTCAGGTTTGCACCTAGCTTAGCACAGCTAGGCAAGGGGGTGTATCTGAGGCCACCTAGCACTCTTTACATAGCCAAAGTGGGTGTGCGTGCCATGCACCAGATTTTAAAGAAAAAAAGTAAACCAGGAAATAGCAGGTCTGTGCACATTAGAGCACTGTGTTTGCGCGGCATGCCCCCAGGCTTAAACAGGAAAGCAATGGGAAGGGAAAACAGCAGTAGGAAGATAATCTAGGAGAACTAGCATAGCTGCCAGGTGAAATGCATCAGAATCAGCCAATTACACAGGCAGCAGACCAGCGCAGCCCAGAACACAACTATAAACTATGCAAACACCTTCCCCTCAGGTTTTTCCCTTACTCTATACTACCGGTGTATACAAGCGGGGAACTTTTACCAAACAAAACAAGAAAATGATAGGGGCTGCAGCAGGCATGATACAACAACATGTGGAAGAGGCTGAGGATGGTGAGGATGTAAATGCTGTCAACCAACCCACAGTGAGGAGACGGTGAAGAGTGTACAGACCCAGGGTAAGCTACCAGGGGCTACATGAGCTGGAGATAGTGGAGCACTATAGGGTGGACAGGGACCTCCTGTACCATATTATTGAGCTGTGTTGACCATGCCTGACACACCGAACTGACAGAGAGGAACCCATCCCAGTGGATACCAAGGTATGTGTAGGCCTAGGAAAAGTATCCACAGGTACCTCCCAATGCTCAAGTGGAGATATCATGGGGATCTCACAGGCATCAGCATCCTGAGTATTTCACCAGTTCCTGGATGCCATGTCAGCACATGCTGGTGAGCATGTATATTTCCTCAACACCCATGAGGTGTTGGCCAGCAATATGCATCTCTTCCACCAAATAGCAGAATACCCTGGTGTAGTGGGTGCCATAGACTGCACGCACATATGCATCAAAGCACCACCCGGTGATCAGGGTAAAGTCTACATCAACCTCAAGGGCCTCCCCTCCATCAACTGCCAGGTCATGTGTGATGCCCAGGGCATTATAATGAATGTGTGTGCTGGCTGCCCTGGAAGCTATCACAATTCTCATATCTGGCATCTGATACAGCTGTACCAGAGATTTGCCAATGGGAATGTCCCTTACGAACACCTAGTGGAGATGCTGGTTACACACTGGAGCCGTGGCTGATGACACCCATCAGAAATGCACATACACCCAAACAAGAACACCATAATGATGCATACACACAGACCAGACTTATAATAGAGTGTGTGTTTGGGATGCTCAAGTCACGGTTCCGGTGCCTGGACACATCCGGTGGAGTCTTGCAGTACTCACCAGCTACATGTACTCAAATTGCTATGGAATGTGCCATGCTACACAATATGATCCTGTGTAAACAGTTGCAGTAGGAACAGTACAGGTCAGGGCCACACAGCCCCCCACCAATACCAAGGCCTGCACAGGTACAGAGTGACTCAGAGGATGAACAACCTGAGCCTGCCTCAGTAGGCAGATGAAGGCATACCCAGTATGCCCTGGCCATGGCAAAGAGGCAATGCATAGCACATACACTGACACAGTAGGCACCCAGGGAATGACACCTCTTTCTGACTCACACATACAGTAAAAGGGATGCCAAACATGACACTACCTGTGCTCAACCATGTATAGGGAGTGAACTATGTGCATTTGACATAATCAGCCTTCCAGCACCATCCTCAATACTGGTACACCCACAAGGTAAGTCAATCAACCTACCAATTACTGAATGGAGTAGAATGTGTTGTTACCTGTATCTATGGTATGGATGTGAGCATGCAAGGGAATCGGGTGGCTGAATGGTATCCCAGCATATAGTAGACACCCATAGTGGCACCATGATATCTGTAACAAATACTGGAGACACCATTGTAGCAGTACTACACAGGGCGACAAAACTCACTGAAGGTAATGTGCTGGGCGACATGTGCGTCCATGTGACTCACACATGTCAGTCAGGAAGGTTCACATATCCAACAATCTCAGCCAGCAGGACAGGTGTAGACAAACACAAACAGAGGCTGTGATATGGCCTCTGAATGATGCCTATGGGTATCCTCCCCCCAGGCCTACACAGACAGACTACAGCAGGTCAGGCAGTGGAATGTTAGTTCTGAAGGGTAGGATGTCAGACACTAATATGTAGGTCAACCAAAGCTAAGACCTTTAGTACACTGATATGCCTCTAGTCAGCATGATAGGTTAGAATACAGAATGAAATGGAGTACCTGACATACCGGTACAGTCATAGCAAATGTGTACAAGTACCAGGTGTGCCCCCATCCTATGTAGACATGGAGAAACAGTAAGGTGTGCCCCCCAATCAAGTGTAGAAACGTAGAAACAGTCAGGTGTATCCCCCCAATCCTGTGTAGAAATGTAGTAACAGTCAAGTGTATCCCCGCAATCCTGTGTAGAAATGTAGTAACAGTCAGGTGTGCCCTCCCAATCCTATGTAGAAATGTAAAAACAGTCAGGTGTGTCCCCCCCACAACCCTATGGAGAAATGTAGTAACAGTCAGGTGTGCCCCCACTCCCATGTAGACATGTAGAAACAGTCAGGTGTGCCCCTACCCCCAATCCAGCATAGAAATGTAGTAACAGTCAGGTGTGCCCCCAATCCTGTGTAGAAATGTAGAAACAGTCAGGTGTGTCCCCCACTGTCAGAAAAATATGTATTAATGTGTGTATTAGTAATATGCTTATTGCATTTAGAGCTTGAAAAGGGTTAACACATTTATTCTATTTCATACTGCATAAATCTGTACAAACTGCAGAAGATGCTTTCTGACCTTGTATTGTTAGCTGAAATCTTTGCTTGTGCCTTGGAAATTTACTGAGAAGCAGATGATTTCTGCTTGCGTTGGGAAAATAATGAATAGAACAATACTACTTGTAGGAAACTTAGACAAGAAGTTCCGTTTGTGCTATGAGAAAATACACAGCTGTAGAAGCTATAGATAATTAGGACAAAGCCTGTTTGAAAATATGAACTGCAATCAGCATTTGCTTGTATCTGAATTAGAAGAGTACCTTGAAATGTAACACTGTACAATAGAAGCTTGCAAATGAATTAGAGCCCACCAAGGCCAAGTTGTTTTTCTTAAAAGTTTCTCACAAATCTAGTCATGTCAGCAGAAAATCTGAGTAACATCTGCTGTAGAACAATACTGAAAGTTGTGTTTGATTACGTCAGCCATAGAAGGCCATGTCTTGTAAAACAGCATAAGAATACTTCCTGTTAGTAGTTAGACAAATCCTTGTATTTGCATGTTTTTGTCTCCTTGCGGCAAGTAATAAATATGCCTTAACTGAACCTTACGTGTATTGGTCTTTGAAGTTTTTTTCCTTTGACACCCCCAATCCTATATAGAAATGTAGTAACAGTCAGGTGTGCCCCCAAATCTTGTGTAGAAATGTAAAAACAGTCAGGTGTGTCCCCCAACAACCCTATGTAGAAATGTAGTAACAGTCAGGTGTGCCCCCCAATCCTATGTAGACATGTAGAAACAGTCAGGTGTGCCCCTTTCCCCAATCCAGTGTAGAAATGTAGTAACAATCAGGTGTTCCCCCCCAATCCTGTGTAGAAATGTAGTAACATGTATGAGTAGGTATAATACAAGTGGAGCGCAAATGCCGAGAGGTGGCCAAGGCAGCAGGATAGGTTGTAGCATTTGCACAATATGCAGGTCTGTGTGTGTTAGGATGGTGTATTTTTCATAGTGTGAGAGTGGTCAGTATGTATGTATTTTGAGGTAAGACCTGGTGGCCATTGCCCACTACTGCTGATGACAGGGACAAGCCCTCACAACTGCAGTGCCAAAGGCAATCCCCACCAATATAACACATGCTAGCAGTAATCCATTGTAAATGTATGGTGGTAATATGTGTCACCATCTGAAAGACTGACATGGCATGGCTGTTGGGCTATATATACAAACAGTACACAGGGGAAAGTACCCCAGACATGCAGTATATATTGTTTCACTGTGAAATGGAGACACCCTTGGAATTGTACATACAGGTATGCATCACAGTAACTGGTCCTGTAGTAGGGGATAGCGGTGGTGTCTGCCCGATCACTTGCAGATCACAAAGGAGGTAGGACTGATGTACTGAGAAACAGCTGATGTACCTGCACATGAGAGCATAACTGGAATGCCCCATGCATATCTGTGTGTCAGATGCAAGTAGTGTCCATAGCACACATGCACCCAGCTCACCCAAACACCACCCACAGGTACCTCTCCGGTCATATCCCTGCTGTGGGGAATGGGTACAGTATGACCACACTTGTATATGGCAATAGTAGAAGAATGTAGCATACAGTGCAGGTGTCCATGCAGGTGTGCCCCTAGCTGCAGGTAGCAGCCTTCCAGCATCCCCACCACCTGATCAAGACTGATAGAAGGTATTGGCATGAACAGCTATCACACCTACCCTGTCACCCCAGGGAATATACTGTATGGTGGTCTGAGACTGTAGGACTGACAGAATGCAATGACCTGCCACATCTGGCCTGCAGCAGCACCTAATGCCCAACAGGCCTCTGCCAAAGGCCTGTGTCTCACATGTACTGCCAATGCATGTTATGTCATGGACACCCAAATAACATAACATGCTCCACATAAGCCATATGTAAGGCCAGGTGGAAAAACCACAGTAAAATGTTCACCATGCCCCACTGCATGTGTTGTGGACCAACACTAACACACACCTGTGATGGGGTGATACCCTTAGGGAAAGTATCAGAAAATGTATGCATAATGTATGAAAGAGGTTAGAATAACAGAGGGGGGTGGGAGCATGAGCAGCATGGAATGTGCAGGGTCCAACACCAAGCTGTGTGCACACACTATCCCTGGCTGCAAACACATAAATGGGTGGCTACACACCCGCCCATACACCAGAATAGGGGTAATGTCCTGACCCATGGCCCCTTTCTCTTGGTAACATGTGCAAATATGTACAGCTGTGAGGCATTGCCTCAGCAAGATAAGCCCATACTGTCATGTTGATGGGTGTATAAGTATGGGACCCTCTGCCTGCACTGTACCAAGGTGCTGAACCGGATACACAGACCCAGCAGCAAGTGTCTGCAGCTCCCCCTCCAGAATGGCATAACTTACCATGAATATGTAGGTGTCTTCCCACAATACTGGACACAGCTGCGTTCACCCTTGTCCCCCAAGACATGTGTGAGCAAGAATGTCCACCTGACAGTACATGAGGACAGAAAACATCACTGTGTGTAACAGTACACATGTCTGAATATCTCTGCTAACAGCAGTACCATGCAGCTGAAGCAGCACAGACTCAATCACCTACAGTGCGCACTGTCTCCTGCACAGTTTGTCCCCATATTGCCAAATTATCAATGGATACCCTGCAGAAACAGTTTGCTACCTGTAGGTGTACAACACAAAAGTCTGCACTGGAGTACAAACTACCTGGAATTGATCCACACATTCAATACAGAAGGGCATACTGGGCATGCTCACACACTTAGAGAAATGAAGGCAATGTTAGACAACAACATACTGAAAGGTCATACTGGGCATGCTCACACACAAGCACATGTCTGCAAACAACAGTGGACCAGACATATCTGACAGTTGCAGATGTTATTGCAGACACTCCTCAGTATGCACCACACATGCTTTGCACACACAGTGGATAGGAATACAGGCATATATCCAAGGACAACACACTATAATAAGCCAAAAGTAGATGTACATAGATGTGTGGACGAGAGTGACTGTGACAAGCAGCCATTCATTATGAGGCCTGTCCCACTCAGCACACAGCCAAATGGCTACAGCCACATGAGGTTTAGATGTCACTCACTATAGACATTAGCCACCGGTATCTGTCAGCATTACAGACTATGTGGTGCAAGTGCTAGCTGTGCGACATGATTGTGCAAGGAAGTAGTCATCTATTAGCTGTATACACATACCTGTGGGATATAACCCTGTGTGTGCCCGCATGTGGTGTGCCAGCCTCTAGATGAATGGTTTATGGCCCATGCACACACACTGCCCTCCCATAGACCTAGTATGACAAGCCTGCTGAGGTCATCCACCTTGAAATACACCTTTGGGAAAGTTATAGCACAGTAATCTCTGTGGTGCATCCTATACCTGTGTATTGCTGTAGTGTGATAAACTAGTTAGATAGGAGTTCTAATCCCAGAAAAAAATTGTGTGTATATATATATATATATATATATATATATATATATATATATATATATGTGTGTGTGTGTGTGTGTGTGTGTGTGTGTGTGTGTGTGTGTGTGTGTGTGTGTGTGTGTGTGTGTGTGTGTGTGTGCTTGTGTGTATGTAGAGAGCAATACTTTTTAGTCTAGTCACACATATTACAAATCAAATGCCCTACTTTGGCAAGGCTGCTGATGTCATTCACTATGGAATACACCTTTCGGAAAGCTGTAGCCCAGTAATATCTGTTGCATGTCGTCTAACTGTTTACTGCTGTAGTGTAACAAAAATAGTTAGGTAGGAGTTCTAATCCCAGACATGGCAAGTGTGTGTGTGTGTGTGTGTGTGTGTGTGTGTGTGTGTGTGTGTGTCTCTGTGTAGAGAGCAATGCTTTTTAGGCTAATCACACTCACTGCAAATCAAATTCCATACTTTAGCAAGTCTGCTGATGTCATTCACTGTGAAATATGCCTTTTGGAATGCTGTAGCCCATTAATCTCCATAGCGCATCCTGTAACTAAATACTGCTGTAGTGTGATAAATTAGTTAGGTAAGAGTTCTAATCCCAGACATGGCACGTCTGTGTGTGTGTGTGTGTGTGTGTGTGTGTGTGTGTGTGTGTGTGTGTGTGTGTGTGTGTCTGTGTGTCTGTGTGTGTCTGTGTAGAGAGCAATGCTTTTTAGGCTAGGCACACTCAATAGAATTCAAATGCCCTACTTTGGCAAGGCTGCTGATGTCAGTCACTGTGAAATGCACCTTCTGGGCAACTGTAGCCCAGTAATCTCCATGGCACGTCCTATAACTCCGTACTGCTGTAGTGTGATAAACTAGTTAGGTAGGAGTTCTAATCCCAGACATGACATCTGTGTGTGTGTGTGTGTGTGTGTGTGTGTGTGTGTGTGTGTGTGTGTGTGTGTGTGTGTGTGTGTGTGTGTCTCTGTGTAGAGAGTAATGCATTTTAGTCTAGTCAGACTCAATACAATTCAAATGCCCTACTTTGGCAATCCTGCTGATGTCATTCACTGTGAAATACACTTTTGGGGAAGAAGTACTCTGGTGTGTCCTGTAACAGCTTCATGCTGTAGTGTGATATAGAACTCTGGTAAAGGTTCTATTCCCACACATGGCAGTTGTGGATGTTTTGTGTGTGTTTCTATGTCTGTGTAGGGAGCAATGCATTTTAGGCTAGTCACACTCCCTGCAATTCAAATGCCCTACTTTGGCAATCTAGCTGATGTCATTCACTGTGAAATACACCTTTGGGGAAGGAGTACTCCAGTAATCTCTGTGGTGTGTCCTATAACAGCTTCATATTGTAGTATAATACATAACTCTGGTAGGGGTTCTATTCCCACACTTGGCAGTTGTGGATGATGTGTGTGTATTTCTATGTCTGTGTAGGGAGCAATGCATTTTACACTAGTCACACTCACTACAATTCAAATGCCCTACTCTGGCAATCCTGCTGATGTCATTCACTGTGAAATACATCTTTGGGGAAGGAGTACTGCAGTAATCTTTGTGGTGTGTCCTTTAACTGCGTAGTGCTGTAGAGTAATATACTAGTTAGGTAGGAGTTCTAATCCCAGACATGACAGGTGTCTGTGTGTGTCTGTGTTTGTCATTCATATCCTGTGTGGTGGTGGGTGTGAGTGTGTAACAACTGAACTCAATGTGGAGTGGGTTTTGCAAAATTCTTATATGGTGGCCCTAGTATATATCACAATGTCCACTGTACAGGGATAACATATGTGAAATAGCCGAGAGGCTGGGGTGCAGATACATACCCCTACATGTGACATCAAGGCCAGCTGAACTATGATAGCAACCCTTGTATTACACAGAGAACACTATCAACCCATGTCTCATACATACACACACACACACACACACACACACACACACACACACACACACACACACACACACACACACACACACACACACACACACACACACACACACACACACACACACACACACGAGTGCATACACACACTTGCCTAGGAAACAGCTGCTATGTTGGTATTACCCTGCATATTGCCCACAGATAGTAACCATGGTGTGATTGCAATGGACTACAGAGGGTATGGTACCCTGTCCATCAGTCCAACAGGCAAGTACATGCTGACAGTGCACCTTTCCCATGTTCCCCTCTGGCCACCTGCAACACCTGTGGTGCCATCAAATGTGACCCACAAAGGGCATACCATGCCTGAAAAACATGCACTGCATGGACAGATGCCACTGAAACCAGGGAATACTGGTATCATGCTATCAATGTAGTTACAGTGTCAACCTGCTGTCCATTAACAGTTCCCACCACATGAGGCCAGGACTGACACATCTCGTGATAACAATCTGTGTACACAACATGGACCAGTCACCCCAGGTACAGTTCCATGTGTCACTGTACATGCATGTGGGAGGTGTGCACATCCCAGACACCGTACATGTCATGAACTAAGGAACACATACATGGCAAGCAATGCACAGCATTGGCCACATGCAATAGTCACCAAGTGACTGGATGGTGAATACAATACCCACCTGTGTGGGCAAATCCAGACACTACACCCCTGAGCCACAATGCAGACCATTGTCATGTGGCCTGATGCCAAGGTATACCCATCACATAGCCTTGTATTGCCATCTGGCACAGTTGACCACTACACACCCATGAAGCAATGCACCCATGCATGTCAGTACTGGCACTCTGTGTTTGTGTGGGTGTTGTATGATGCGTAT
This sequence comes from Protopterus annectens, assembly GCF_019279795.1. Lineage (NCBI taxonomy): Eukaryota > Metazoa > Chordata > Ceratodontiformes > Protopteridae > Protopterus > Protopterus annectens. The sequence goes on along the minus strand of NC_056729.1, from coordinate 394,666,214 downwards.
GACCACATTAACACTCACTACAACCCCCATCTGGCATACTGATGGATGCTGCCTGATGTCAAAAACCTCCACATACCCTTTACCCATATAACCTCCATATGACCCCTGTAGTGCATGTGATACCTGCATAGTACTGTGTTGTGGCAATCGCACTAATGATGAGTTGTATTCCTGGTCCTGCCAAGTGTGTCAATGTGTGTGCATCCCTGGGAGAGTGTGGCTGTGTTGACACTGATACCTGTTCATGCAGACAGGCATGTGTACTACACCATCAGTATAGCTACCATATCCCTGTTGCAGATGTCACTCACCATCACATATATGTTTTGAGGGCTCTTCAACATATAACCTATGTGGTGCATCCAGTAACTGCATAGACATGTGATAGCACTACATAGTCATCAGGGGTTTGATACCCTGTACAGGTAGGTGCGTGACATGCTTAAGTTTTACTCTCCCACCCCTCCCTGACTTTTCTTTGCCTCTGTCTGCCTCTCTCACTCCCTCTCTGGTGGATGTGGAGACTTACACCTGCTTTGCTTAGGTAGCAGATGTGTATTATAAGTGATACTCATGATCAGCTGATAGCCTCTGCATGAATTGCAGCCCTCCTCTAGCTGATTGCATGTGGAACAGCTGTGGTAACATTCCCATAGCCAACTGCATGGAAATACACTCCAATATCTGGGAACATCATGTTGGTGTTGGGCCTTTTCATTCACTGTGAGCAGGAGCTCAATCTGTTTGACAAACAGCATCTCAGATGGATTGGGGAATTACCTCTAACAACATACACTGTGGAAACAGGCCAACACACAGGAGGGGGATATGCCTGGCCTGACTACAGAATGTAAGCGCTGCTATACTGCATTTGGAGTAATGTTGGTTTAACAGGGTGCGTGTGGATATGGCTGTCCTACATGTTTTAATACCTGCCATGTCACTGCTATGTTTAAGAGGAAACCCCCATCTGTAGGGTTATCTGCAGACTGGGAAGTGTGTGGTGCCTTTTGTTTTATGTGTTACCCACAGAGCACCTATCTTTGAACTGCAGAAGGTAGTGTGAGGATTGCAGTCTGTAGATGGTGACAGCCATGAGAGTTACTGACTTCATAATCCTCATAGGACATATGTTGCAACAAACCCTGTTACAACAGTAAATGTATGAGGTTATCACAGCAACATGTCAATACTGGCCTTGTGTATGTGCCTCCAGCCACACCTCTCTCAACCTTTGTACATATGTCATGCAGTAAGAGCTGCACATGTGCTGTACACCATAATAAGTGACATCATATCTGATAACAAGCCAGTGAGATATCAGACTGCTACACAAGTTATGTATAGTAGGGGTTATATTTGATGACATAACCTGGGCATTCTATGATTACATGTACAGTATTGAGGTCTGTGTACTTATGGTGATTCTCGACTGTGTGTGTATTGTTAATATGTACCTTGGCCTTTGTACAGACTGTGGTAGATGTCATTGTTCTTGGTTCTGGTCTATCTGATGTTATATGATGCTCCACTATATATTACCCTATTGGCTTACATGTTTGTAGGGCCAAACACACACATGTCCCATACCACAGACAGGCATCGGACCACACTGTGTACCAGGCCAGTATATGTAGGGTTAGTGTGTGAGTGGCACATATGAGAATGGTGTTGAACAGATAGTCCATATACTGTAATATTACCCTATCTTACCATATGTGCCTGTGGCTGTGTTCACATTGGTTATGGTTATGCACTTTCACACAGGTGTCTGTTACTCTGTGCTGTGACATGCCTGTAGAGCCGGCTTTATATGCAGGTACATGTGTATTCCCCCATAGGAAATGTTGGCCAGTGTTGAGCCAGTATGCCTGTAGCCTGCATAGTGCTTTGTTACATGCCTAGCAGCTTAGTGTATCTACACAATGAGATGTCATATCCAGATACTTGCCAGATGTACTGCTGCTGGGCCACCATAACACTCATGTATGTCAGACAAAGCAGTGGGATGCAGTACAGATGTATGTCACTAACTAGTGGGTAGTATGTGGCCATGGCACCTCTGTACCAGCAGTTATTATGTGTCAAGACAGACAGGGATGTGTGAATGCATAGCAAAAACGTTCACAGTTCCATAAATAAGAAAAATACAAGTAGCAAGCTTCACAAAGGCAAAAATACATATAGTTTCTTCACCACTTTATTTGGTACCTCGGCCTTTTGCCTTCAAAGAATAATTACATACTAGTGCTCCATTCCTTTATACCCCATCCAATACAAATATTCATGCATGATTAATCACTCAATTATTTAGAGACATATACACCCCTTTAACCTATGCATCATTTAACACATTATTATAGAATAAATGCATTCAAAATTATAAATTATAAAGTCAGGTTACTGTCAATATTCATTCCTCTAGGTTGCAAAGTTTTAAAATTTATAATACATCTACATTCTAACCTATGTAAATCATCCTTAAAACCTCCCCCATCTTTAAAAAATGGGCGAGCCAAAACACTATAAAACAAACTTAACATTGTTACCCCCATGTATGGACCAAAAGTGCTCATCTACTGGACTAAACATATTTCTATACTTGATATCCTTTAGATGTTCCAGGATTCTTACCCACACTTTCCTTAGTTTGACCTATGTACCATTTTTCCCTCTCACACCCACAGCCTATTATATAAACAATACCTTGAGAATTGCATGTATATTCTTCTTTTGCCTTATATAACCTTTCATTAATCTTTTTTCCATCTAAATTGTTAACCTTACTACATGCACTGCAGTTTCCACATGGCCACATACCCTCTCTTTCTATACTCTCCATATGCAACCTGCCATCCCCACTTAATATTTTCTTGAGATTAGGATATCTACCATAAGAAAAAATTATATGTTCATGAAAAAGGCCCCCTAAATTACCATCCTACTTTATTATATACCAACAGTTCCTTATTATTTTCTCCATTTTAAACTAAAGGGTGAAAACTTAATAACAAAAAACAAATTTTCTTATTCTTGTTCTACCTTTCCCTGGACACTCTTCCCATCACTATTATAATTTCTCCTAATCAACCCATTACTTCTTTTATTTTCCTTTTCTTCACCCAAGATTGTTTTCTTAGCATTCAAAATAATATCTTCTGAGTAGCCTCTGAATCTTAATCTCTCCTCAGAGGTATTCAGAAACACTTGCTTCATCTCACCCAATGGTAAAGCCCTAATTAAATGTGGGGGATGCATGTTTCCTGCATGTAAGAAATTATTAACTGCAGTAACTTTCCTGTAAGGTTTGAATTGTATTTGACCTAATTATGTCACATACAATTCTACATCTAGATACTTAATTCTCTTAGAGTCTACTTTATATACAAATTCCAAACCATGACTAGTTCTGTTCAAATCCATCATAAATTCATCAAATTTTCCATGGTCATCCTTGCAAATGAATATCAAGTCATCAATATATCTACCAAAAATACCACATTTTCAATGAAGTATTTGCTCTGATATACAAATTCTTTTTCAAATTCCCCTTCATGTATACTATGACATATGAGGGGGCAAATGCCACCCCCCATTGCCGTTCCTTTTTTCAGAAAAAAGAACTTATCCCTCCTCTTAAAATAATTGTGGGTTAGGCAGAATTCAAGCAGAAGTAACAGAAAGGAACAAAGAGGTCCTTCTTCCATAACTTTACCCATAGCTTCCAGACCTCTCGTAGTCTCAATGTTAGTATATAAGGATTTTATATCCACAGTAGCCCAAAAATAATCCTCTTTCCACTTTATTTTACTCACTCTATCACATAAATCTTTGGTATTCTTTATATGTGATACCACTCGCTTTACTTTTTCAAGTGGAAATCCAAAAACTTTCCTACATTTTCCATGTAAGAACCTAACATAGAGACAATAGGTCTCCCCAGGGGGCACTGTAAGTTTTTATGTATTTTGGGCAGTGCATAGAATTTGGGGTCCTTTCTCCCCTTTCTAATATTTCAAGTAACCCCTCATTGAATTTACACTTCGGGTTAACTTCTAATTCTACATATTCACTTTTGACCCCTATTAAATCAATTATCATTTTTTCATACTCCTTCTTACTCATTATAACCCAGTTTCCCCCTTTATCTGCCTGGCAAAAGACCAATTTATCCAACTTTAACTGTATGTCCTGCAATTCCTTCCACTCACCTTTAGTTAAATTATACTTCTTCCTTTCCCTACAAAATTGCTCAAACTCCCGTTCAATTTGTCCAACATATGGGGAAAAATGTATTCCGGTAGGTACGTGTTATACCCATCTACATGGCTGTAAACATCCACATTGTCAGGCTTGGTCCACATCTCTTGCACTAAGGGGTTCGGTGTTTACCTCTGGACTGCCCAGTGTGTGTCAGACAGTCCACATATATTGGCCAATATCTCTGATGTAGTCCACAGGAGCATTATTGTGCTAGCAGTGATACTGTACTATGATGCCCATAGGATGTCTGTCAGTAGCCAATGGTGCACATGTTAAAAGCAGATGTGACCTCCCGCACACACCATGTCTGTGAAGACAATCCCTATTACAGTAGCAATAGTCTACAAATATACCTGCAATACAAACCTGACATCCCCTTGCACTATGAAGTTGGGACTATAGGGGCTGAGTTAGAGCTCTACTTCATGTCCGGGACATATGGTGAGCATATATGTATATATAATTATCCAGATAGATATCTATATAGATATATACACATATACATATCGACATACATAGATGGATATGGATATGTACATAGATATACATATAAACACTCAGATATATACATATACAGAGCAATATATGTCTACACATATACAGATAGAGATACATATGCACATATATGTATGGATATCTACATATATATTGACAGTAGTAGGTATATCGGAATAGATATGTATGCACATATAGTTATAGATACCTACATATATACCAACATAACTAGGCATATCTGTACACATAGGATGCGCATACATATATAGCTATATAGACATATATCTATATATACGTATACGCATATCTATATATACATATATCTATATATGCACACACACACATATATATATATATATATATATATATATATATATATATATATATATATATATACATATATATATATGTACAGATGAAGAGATGTACACATGGCCATATATATGTTGCACTATACAGATGTGTATACAGACATATGTATGAGTATACATGTGTATGTCCATGTAGACATATATAGACATATTATATGCATATAACCATATTCCGGTCATGTGTAAACCTCATGGTTACACATTCCCTCCCAGATGTATCTCACCGTATGTATCTGCTATGTGTACATTATGATAAAACAACATATGTGATGCAACAGTCATATTAATAACAAGGACTACACAATTTAGGAACTAAAGGCAATTGTTCAATACTACTCAATATGTGTATTGACAGCTATATTGGTAAAACAACAGCTGTCTTCACAGTGGTCATGGCGTAGTGGTTAAGTGTTGTGACTTTAGTGTACAGGATCCTGGGTGCAAGGGCTGTTCATTTTGTTGCTGGGCAGAACAAGGGCTATCAGATGCAGAGTGGTTAAGGCAGTTTTGAGCAGCTTTAAGCACGTTTGCATGGGTTTGCACAAAGCAAAGTGGTGCTGAGCTATGGGTAAATGTACTGGCACTTATACAGTGTAGGCTTCGCTTACCAGTGAGCAAATCAGCTCAGCTGTTATATTGCAACAATGTTGATACTTGCTTAGCATGGCTTATTTCAGGTAACCAGGTCATACCACCCAGTCTGATAATCTGTAATAAGTGTATGCAATGCCATTTGCAATACATGCGCCTAAGTGCGGTCATTACAGTAGCCAGAGGTGTGAGTGTCATGTGTGGGAAACAGATGTATATGAGGCCTGTACAGTACTGTTATCAATGTGAATGTGTTACATACAGATGTAGTAGCCCAGAGTAAATGCTGTCACACTGGCATGTAGTGTATCATGGCAGTACTTCTGTTTACAGTGCTTAGCCAATCAAGAGCAGAGTGCTAAATGTAGTACTGACAACAGGCACACCTGTGAGCATAGGTGGACACTGAGGCCTCCCTGTTGTATCCCAGGTGTTTGAGCTGTGTCACAGTATATACCCCTTACTGGGTAATGATCCATCATGTGGAATGTAACTGTAGACTACCATCTGTACAGCACATGTTAATGAGGGCTTCTGACATATAGTTATGGCATACATATTGCTGTCAGACGTTTATCTGTCAACACACTCATGCCACTGCATAGCTACTTGCCAAGCTGATGACTGTCAGTCCCTGTACAGATGTGCAGATGGCAGGTATCCAGCTGGGCAAAGTACAGCTAACCTAAGCTTGACTGACACTGACATGTCTGCCCAGCTGTGTAAGAACTGGCACATATAGGAGATGTCAACCTGTATGCACCACATGCCACAGGTACCTCCACTACACTACCATAGTCAGCAGAACATGCTTAGGTACAGATCTCCATCACAGACATTAACCATGTGTTGTAATGCATATTGCATACATATCAACATGATCACCTCAGTGGCCATGTGCAGGGGGCACCTGGAGGATTGGCTGTCGCATGTCATTCTCATGATGAGGGTCACCACAGTAGTGTATGTCGATAGATTGCCCGCTGCTACCTGGCAAGTGGCAGGATACCGCTGTACTCACAACCCCTACACAACCCATCTCCCCTTGAACAATAGCTACGTACACAGCTATGAACACCTGTAGTGATGAACCCCTGTACTGACACATGTGTACATGTGCATGACTGAGTATAGCAGTGTCTGTGTGTTAGCACACCTGTACTTGGGAATTCCATGAGGGACTTCACAACCAACACAACAACCATTGACATAGTCAGTTGTGGCTGCTGCTGTATGGGACATTACATGTACCCTGTTAAGCTCCCCCCATACCGGCAACACAAGCCTTGCAGTACCAGCACAACAGTGTTTTACAAATGGGTTGATAAGCATGTGATACCCATTGTGTTCTGGCATGTGTGTGTAGTTGTGCATGTCTGTATATCTGTAGGGTACAGCACTCTGAGGCCACATACTCCTATTACAATACCCATTGCGACACAGTAGTACAGATAGTGTTGTTGCTGCCCATAGGTGAGGCATGACAATGGAACACCCTACTACGCTTGTGGCATGTGCATTAGATGCATATCCCTGTAGTACCACTGTTGGGGTATACTATGGGTTGTACCACAGTTGTGGCCAATGTGTAATGGTAGGTATGACAGAGTGTCAACATGGGTTTCAGGGAGTACAATAGCCACTGTGGTACACTGTCATTACACCAAACTACACCCGGTATATGTCCCATGTACCATGTTATGGTTACCACTGTCACCATCAACCATACAGGTAACTGATATCACAATCCAAGCCAGTTATGCATGTATTGTGTGCAGTCTACCTGTAACACATTGGACACACGGTCAAGTTAGTTGGCTGTTCCATATTGTGTGCACCTTCTACATATGTATCTTACTATACATATCTCTGCGTGTGTATGTGTAGTTACACACACATATATATATATATATATATATATATATATATATATATATATAAATATATGTATGTATATCTGTATCTGCATATATGTGTCTGTGTATATGTGTATATGTATCCTAGGGGTGTTGATTGCTTCCATATTGTACATTCCCTATGGGAGCCAGACTGTATTGCATGATATGTTACTGATACCAGCCTGACATCGTACAGGTGTGATGGAGTACTATTAACATCTTGTGCCCATGTCATGTCAGGTCCTGGTTATGGGATCTGCAACAGTTGGCAGTGTATTGTAGGGCAGACGTGTTTGGCTATAGGGGGGGTACCTATTCATACAAGACATATGTTATTTGGGGTCTCTCAACCCCATTAATGGTGCATGTGGACATATATGTTTATGTTATGTTCCCATTTTTATCTACAGATGTATGTCAGTATATACCTTTATATATATATATATATATATATATATATATATATATATATATATATATATACATATAGATGTAGACATATATATCTACAGATGCATGCATATTTATGCATATATGTTTATATCTATATCTACATATAGAGATATGTTATATCTATTTAGATATTAATACACACACACACACACAAACACACACACACACACACACACACACACACACACACACACACACACACACACACACACACACACACACACACACATACATTCCCTGTACTGTTGAATGACTGGGCTGGATGATATGTTTGTGAAAACATCAGGGTTTTGTATATCTGGTATGGCTTAGTGGTAAATCACTTTGGCTATGGTGTGCAAAGTCTTGGGTTTGAGCCTTGCAGAGGCTGTTTATTTTGTTGTTGGGCAGAATTCAGAGTGAGGCACTTTTAAGGGGTCTATATTAGAAGCCCGAAGATCCATTTAAGTGAATCGGAAAAGAGCGACACATATTGTGTGAACTATGGAAACGGTGAACGTCCAAAACCGCAAAATTCAAAATGTCGAATTGTCATGGTTGACCCATCTGTGGTATAGCTCCGTAAGGTAAGTGTGCGATAGTTACGGACCTTAGGGTTAGGGTGCGGGTTAAGGTAAGTGCATAGATAGGTAATGTATGTGAGGTTTTGTGTAGGGTTAGAAGTAGGGTTTTGATAAGTGTATGTTTGTGAATTATTTACTTTGTTTGGGTCTATAGGGTAAGTGTGCAATAGTTACGGAGCTTAGGGTTAGGGTGCAGGTTAAGGTAAGTGCATAAATAGTAATGTATGTAAGGTTTAGTGTAGGGTAAGAAGTAGGGTTTGGTTAGTGTATGTATGTGGTTTATTTATTATATTTGGATAGGTAGTATGTAGCGAGTGGTGACTTTGGCCGACTATGACGATTCGAGATTTTAAATTTTGCGGTTTAGGGTGTTCAGCATGTTTGTGGTTCAGGCTATATGTGCCGCTGTTGTAGTAATCACTCAAACGGGTTTTTGGTTTTTTAATATAGACCCTTTTTAAGCAGTTGTAAGTAGGTTTGCGTGGGTTTGTATGGAGGTAAGCACTGCTAACTTCCAGTTACAGTTTCTTATACTCAGCTTTTCAATTGCTTAACCTGTGTAGGCATTGCTTACCCCCATGCAAACAGGCTTAAACCCGTTTACTACTGCTTAAAAGTGCTTACTTCCACTTACCCCCACGCTAATTTCTTTAAAAGAAAAGAAAAAAAGGGTTGATAGGAAAGTGGTGAAAAAGGGGCACAAAGAGGGAAAGACAGTAGGGAAAATAGCTAGGGATGTGTAGGAAGGGTGTAGGGAAGGTCCATAGCTGCCCATTTCTTCTACAGCAACAGCTGTGCATATACACTGAATTTGGAGGTAGATTTGGACACTCAAACCCCTGAGAGAGGGGTGAGGACAACAATAGTATGTTGTGATGCCAGTTTGACCAGATTACATGTGTCCAGTGGACATGTGTGCAAAATGGACAGCTATGTGTGGGGCGAGATTTCTTTTTTTGGGGAACAGATTGCCCTTTTTTTCAGGTGAGAATGGGATATTTGGGAGGGATAGTAGGTTTATTCGGGTAGGTAGGTTAGGTAGGTTAACAGACACAACAAACAAGACACATACAGGGGTGGTATATGACACAAGTGGGGGGTAAACACCTTGATGGGAAGGGGTGTTGGGAAATCGGAAACCCATGAGCCCCCTAGTGGAAACAGTGGGATTGAGATCCCCATCCATGGGCTTTCACCAATGCACCTTCACAGCCCCGAAGGTGGCTGTGCTGGGGGCTGAGTCACCGAGCCAGGCCGACCCTCTAGTTGCAAGCTGGCATAGCAGATCTCAGACCTCCCTGTGGAGCTCGCTATGCACCACGACCCAGACCTGGTGACGGGTGACAGGTTCCTGTCCATGCCTGCTCCCGGGGGGGTGAGCCCCATCCCCTGAGGTGGTTCCACCCGAAGATGGTGCAGGACCACCAGATGAGGAGATCCCGGATTGGGCCTCAGACATGCTGGTGCCCAGTGCTATGGCCAGCTGAGGTGGGACAGGTGGGTCCGCTGGGACCGACCTTCCCAAATGTGCTATAGTGTTTAGATTTTATCATCATATGTGGGTTAGTAATAGTCAACACATTCCAGAGTTAGGTATAACAGCATGCATAGATATTCCCATTAACCCAGACACCAGATATGGAACAGTTGCATAGCAAACAGAACACATGCATATATGGGATCACAGTGGTAATAACAGCATGCAGGTACATTGATAGCATCATGCCACCAATGTTGGAATAATTCAATACAGCACATGCATGGAAACAAATTTAAATATATGTCAACTAATAGGACGTAATCAGAAGAGTGGAATCATTACATACCGGTTGAGGTGGGTATGTAGTGTATTGTTGGAAATATGGTGGGGGGGAGAGAAAGATGCCAATTAACAACTAGTATATTCCTGTAGTCCACATTACTTTCTTAGTCAGTGCTGTTATCTGTACCTTACTTGTATTACTACACTACCCTATAGCCTCAGTTTGGACAGTGATATGGGTGTCATCATCGTTATACATGAACTGGTTTTACCTGCAGTATATACCTCTTACCTGGTATACCTGTGGAGGGAATGTTTGTTAGCACTAACTAACTGTTTCTACACATACTCCCAGATTTCGGGTTGATGTTGTGCACATAGCTATCCAACTGTTTCTGCACAGACTCTGGCCATGTCCTGACCACATGCAGGTGTACTGGGACATATCTAGACTATTGCCCTCTTCAACCTTTAGTGACTTACCACTCACATATACATGCTTTCCTACACAGTTATATTATGTAGCACAGTGTGGGTGACAGTGATCAGTGATACTTTATTATTGAGAGCAACTGCAACACTCACAATTCCATACAATACCAGAGTAAACAGTAACAGTACAGTGTATCAAGGTTTTTATTTCATGGCACAGTGTTCGTATCCGACATACCTGTGGGAGCAATGTTTGTTAGCGCTACCTGAATGTTGCCACATAAAGTTCCAGATTACACATTAGTATTATGCACATACATCTCACTCTGTTACTGTACACACTCTGGTCACAGAGTGACAACATGGGGTGTAGATAGGACATCCTTGGCTTACTACTCTCATAACAGTTTTGGGAGTTGCTATAGTGACAGGTTTGTTCTCATAGATGTGTGACAATCACTTGTATTCCCTGTTTGCTGCCTAAACATCTGGGATCATTCCACAGACTTCCCAGGGGGACAGGGCTCAGACAGCAGATATGGGCCCATATACTGGACATTCTGGTCTTATCTGTACAGTTGTGGGGTATGAATCTGTATGCAGCCTACTTCCACTCCTAGGATTCAGACCATGGCTGTGTCTGCTGCAACTTAAACACTGTCCATCAGAGTTGTGTGCGCTATATAGATATTGCTGTATGTCTCCTATCTGCTTTCTGTCTTATAATTCTCCTGTGGTTTTGCATTCTGACCTTGTATTACAACATTCTTATGCAGGATTTCCTAGACAGTTATAATTTGTAGGACAGTGTGGGCAACAGTGATCAGTAATATCTTATTATTCAGAGCAACTGCATCAGTCACAGTGTCATACAATACCAAAGTAAACAGTACCAGTACAGGGTATCATTCTTGTATTTCTGGGCACAGTGTTGATATCTGACAGACCTGTGGGAGAAATGTTTATTAGCACTACTTGAATGTTGCCACACACAGTACCAGATTCCACATTACTATTATGCACATACATCTCTCTCTGTTACTGTACACACTCTTGGCAACATGGGGGTGTAAATGGGACATACGTGGCTTCTTACTCTCATAAGGTTTTGGGGAGTTGCTAGTGTGCCAGCTTTGTTCTCATAGATGTGTGTCAATCAGTTTTATTTCCTGTTTGCTGCCTATACATCTGGGATCATCCCACTGATTTCCCAGGGAGTCAGATTGACAGGCAACAGATATGGGCCACTTTACTTGACATTCTGGACATATCTGTACAGTTGTGGGGTATGATTCTGTATGCAGACTACTACTTCTGCCAGGATTTGAACCATGGCTGTGTGTGCTAATAAAGCAACAGTTCACATCACAGTTGCATGTGCTATTCAGGTTTTGTTGGCTGCCTTTTCCCTGTTTTCTTTCTATGTGTCTCTCAGTTGTACTAAATGGCCTCTGGGGATTACAGCAGTCATACACAGGCATTCCTACACATTCTATTTATGGTGCACAGTGTGAGTAACAGTGCTTAATACAACAGTACTATAACGTGATTGCAAATCTACATTACCATATGATATTAGAGTATATACTTGCAGTCCAGCACTTAGACCTTAATTGTCAGGCTATTATGCTTTTATTTACATACACACTATATGAGACTCTTCCTGCCATATTCTCTGGTGTATGCAGTACTTGCCTTAAACAGTACAGGTTTTATACAGGCAATTAATGTACTAATACTTTTAGATTATTTCCTATGACAGTACATGCAAGAGTATTACTGACCTGCCTCGCATCACAACCTCTCCAGGCGACTTCCATGGGCCTCCTGGTTCACGGCTCACTCACTTGCAGCTGTGGAGGACATAAGAGGAATATTTAGCCATACCTATCCATGATATACATGAGTTGGCAATTATTACATGCATAATGGAGTCATACTTACACACAGCTGGAACATCCCCTGCTGTTCTAGCCTTTTGGATCCACTGATCCAAGAGGTCCCCCTTATGTCACTTCAGGTTGACATAGTTATACCTGACCTGCTCACCAGTTCAGGGTATGCCAGTGGCATGGGTGAGGTCATGGGTGAGACAGTCCCAGGCTTCTGCCTTATATTGGGAACCCTGGTACTGGCCCTGCAGCAGTCTGTGCTCATGGTCTTTGACAAGGAGTCCTGCCATGACTCTGGACTCCTGGATGCACCAGCACTGTGCCTGAAAGTGCACACCCTCTTCCCTTCCTGACATGGTGCCTGCAAGGGGAAGCTACAACCAGTTATGAGATGTTTTCCCATCTGTTGGGTGTAAGTAGGGCCAATTTACCGCACTTTATCATAGGTTCATAGGTTCATAGGTAGATACTGGGCTATCTGCCCTAAGGCATATATTAGCCCAGCCATGTTGTGCGGTATTAATCGCCTCCTTGGTTAGTTCCCCAGGCCCTTGATCTAGCAGCTAGTACCCTTGGCCCCTGTCTAGTAGAGCTGTTGGTATGATCCCTGGTGTGAACTTTCTTTTACCCATCCACTCATCAAGGTTCCTCTTGAAGAGTGATAGTGAGGGGCTCTGTCTTATGAAGATCGGGACCTTGTTCCATAGCAAGGGAAGTCTTTGCGAAGGGAATCTATCCTTCCAGCATGTTCTATTCATTGTTGTGCTGAGGTTTATATCCCTAGAGCGTGTAGCTCAAGTGGATTTAGTTTTGCTAAGATGGAGCATGTTCGACAGTTCTGGGTTGGACACGGCTCTGTATGTTAGACAGAGATCGCCTCTGAGAAGGTGGTATGCAACAAAGAAAAGCCTTAGTTTTTTCAATCGTGCTGCATAGGGCAACTGTTTGAGGCCAGTAATCCTCTTAGTGAGGTACCTCTGTGGTCTCTCTAGCTGCTGGAGATGCCTAGCCAGGTGCATTCCAATTGATGCGTTGTACTCAATAATGGGTCTGATGAGGGAAGAGTAGAGGGGCACCACTACATCCTTAGATCTTGATGCGAACCCTTTCATGATTAGATGGGTCACATAGAAGGATTTTCTAACCACCTTGGCAACATGGTTATCAAAGGAAAGCTGACTATCTAATTGGGTCCCTAGGTCCCTTATTACTACTTCAGATTTCAAGAGGTTACCTCCTGTGTGGTAGTTCGTGGGTACTCTGTTTTTTCCAAAGGGGATTACTATGCATTTTTTAGCATTTAGCTTGAGATCATGGCTTTGACACCATGCATTAGTCTCATTTAGGCCCTTCTGGAGGATATCCATGTCGGCCGGAGACTCTATTATAGCACCCAGTTTGCAGTCGTCCGCAAACTTGGTCAGCTACAGCCCATCAGTGCTTTCCTGTACTTCTGAGAAGTATATGCCAAACAGGAGGGGCCCCAGGACGGAGCCCTGAGGCACACCGCTAATTACTGGTCTGGATTCGGACATAAATCCCGCTACTCTTACTTTGTGGGATCTGTCTGAGAGCCAGTTTGTGATCCATCTTGTGACGTAAGGGTTTATGCCCAGGTTGGTGAGTTTATCAATAATACCCGAATGGGGAATGGTGTCAAATGCTTTAGCAAGGTCAAGGTAAGCTGTGTGTACCTCCTTTCCCTCATCTATAGCTTAAGTAACTGTCTCAAAGAAATCCACCAGGTTCAGGGGACATGATCTGCCCTTGATGAAGCTGAACTGTGTGGGGTCAAGTGCTTGGAGGTTCCCAATCTCTCCATTTATGAGTTCCATAATGATTCGCTCCATTGCCTTACAGATCAGACTGGTCAGGCTTATTGGTTGGTAGTTCCCAGGGTCAGTTGTAGGCCCACCCTTGTGCAGCGGAACCACTGTTGCTGTGCGCCATTCTATGGGTGCATATCCTGTCGAGAGGCTGAGACTAAACAGGGTATTCAGATGCGGGGTTAATTCATTTTGGAGCTCACGTATGACACAGCCCGGGACACCATCTGGTCCCATGGAGGCAGTGTTTTTAGCTTTAGCTAGAGCCTTATTAACCAACGTATCAGTAATAATTGGAGTTACACAATCCCCTGGAATAGTAATAGGCCCTGCAGGTGGTGGTGGTGGGGGAGGATTTGCACTGAGCCTGTCAGCCAAGATGTTGGCAATGTCAGTGGGGTCAGTGTATTTTGTTCCATTTTGTACTAGCTTAGAACAGACCTGAGCATTGCCATTTAGGTTTTTGACGTAACCATAGAAGGCCTTATGGTTACCCTTGGCATCCTTGGCAACTTTCTTTTCGAAATTGGCTTTAGTTGACTTGATGAGGGCCCTCAATATCTTACTAAAGCTGATCAGGGAAGATTTTCTACTTGAGATTTGGCCTTTTTTTGTATAAGTCTCCTCCTTTTATTGTATAGTTTGCTTAAGGCCGGGGTCCACCAGACTGGTTTCTTCTTGCTTGAGGAAGGAGTCTTGGTTTTATTTAGGATAGCACGGTCCATGCAATCCTGAAGATGTATATAAAGTGTCTTGGTGTAGGATTCTGCATCCTGGATATCATTATCCTTCTGCAGGGGGATAGTGAAGCTTTCCACTTCTGACGCAAGTAGTTTGAAGTTTGCTTTGGAAAGGTTTTTTACAATGGTTTCTTTGACTGGGGGAGATGGAGGGGTGAGGATGTCCAGGGTTATCAGTTTGTGGTATGATCTGACCAGGGAGGGAGTGATAACGGGTGTGGTACAATGGGCGCCCATATTTGTGATGACTAAATCCAATATGTTGTCCCCTCTAGTGGAAGAACATACCAGTTGTTCGAGGGCATTTGAATTTATAAATTCTATGAACAGCTAGGCATAGGAGTTAGAACTTTGGTAGTTCACCCAGTCTATACCAGGGTAGTTGAAATCACCCAAAATTATGGTGTTGGGTAGGACCTTTATATTTTCCAATGCCTCAAGGAATGCTGAGTGAGCATCTTGGGACATGGTGGGCGATCTATAACAGGCTATGACTTGAAATGTGGTTTTGCCTGCTGATAGTTGTGCATGGATGATCTCTGGGGCATCATGCTGTGCCACTAACCTGGAGATGTGGGTATCCTTGATGAATATGGATACGCCTCCACCCTTTGTACTACGATCCGGTAACTGAGGCCAGATGGTATGATATGAATTGTAACCTGGTAGTGCTGGGGTGCTCTCTGGAGCCTTGAACCAGGTTTCCGTCACTGCACAAACATCAACTTTCTCCATACTGAGGAGTGCCTTGAGTGCGTGCATTTTGAGGTTGAGACTTCTAGCATTGAGAAGCATTACCCTTAGTTTTTGGTTACCTGTGCTGGTTACGGTGGTTGGTTTGTCCTTTGAGCCTTGCCTAAAAAAGACACTATGGGGACAGCAAGAGCCTTGGCCAGTATTCAAAAGCCTAGGGGTGACAGGTGCAAACCATCTCTGGCAAAACAGCGAGGCTTGTCTATCATGTCATCCCAGGCAGACAGACACTGGATCCCCACGATTGGCCAGTTTTGAAAAGGCTAGGCTATGGGCTAACCTGCTTACCTAAGGTTGGCATTGTTTAAAGGGGTATACCACTGGGCACAATGACTTAGCTGGCCTACACATTGCTTACACCTCCTAAGCTGGTCTGTGCAATGCTTAGCATTGCTTACATATGACTTTGCATTATACTTTCTTTTTGGCATTGATTTCTTATTCATTACATCTTATATATCTTCCTGGTATCCATGATTCCTGTGTATGTACACTGTATGGGGTCCTTGTGTTTTATTGGGGACTTCAACATTCTATTACAATTACACCTCACTTCTGGGCTTACTGCTGTATTCCAGTTCACATATTTATGTTATGTAGTGGATTATGGAACATATGACTATATACTGATTAATTTCACAGGTTCAGTTTGAGTTTACTATAGTGAGGACATGTTTGGTGATACCTCATTCTTCTGTACTGCTGTGATGGCTTGGTGGTTAACTACTGTGACTATAGTGTATAGGGTCCTGGGTTCAGGACCGACAAGGCTGTTTATTTGGTTGCTGGGCAGAACAAGGGCCTTTGGATACAAAGTGATTAATGCACTTTTGAGCCGTTGTAAGTGGGTTTGCAAGAGGGTAAGCAATGCTAACTTCTGGTTACATATGCTTACAGTGATTTAGCTTCGAATTTGCTTAACCTGTGTGCATATTGCTTACCCCTGTGCAAAGGGGCTTAAACTTGCTTACTAGTGCTTAAATATGCTTACTACTGCTTATTGGTGCTTACAATTGCTTACTAGTGCTTGCTCCCATGTACAATTACACTTATTTGGACAGTTATATCGCATGGTTCTTGGGAAGGTGGGGGATATGGAAGCTGTATGGAGTTGTCATTCATTACACATTTTACCTTCCATTTGTATCCATGATTCCTGTGTACATATACAGCATGGGGCACATGTGTTTATCTGGGGACTTTGCAACATTATGACATTGACACCTCACATGTGCATTTAATGCAGTACTCCAGCTCACAAATATGTTATTTAGTGGGCTATGCAACAAAAATATTGGTCATAACGTGATTTGCCATGGAAAATGGAATGTGCTGCAGTGGTACTCAAACCGGGAATGCCTGCTCGTAAGGCAAATGCTCTGCCCACTACACTATTGCTATATTGCTTCATTTGCATATATCTTCATTGTTATCTTCTTCAGCCATTTAAGCTGCATTAACTGTAACTAAGCGATGGGCACACCTGCGCACCTATGGTTAACTTTAATCAGATTTTTAATAAAAAAAAAAGTGTTAGTTCATTTTATTTGTATTAACTTGCTGTTGTACATGTGGAGGAATATTGCTGGGGATATGCGGACACCTATGAGCGGTCTCGCTCATTTCTTTGGCCTTTCTGCTGTTCTTCATTGCAGGGGCATGTATATTCTGAGAGCTCTGCTCTTAGACATGCCCCCTGCACTCTTACACACTCTGTGTAAGATTAGGAGCGCAGGCAATGTGTCTTCATTAATATGCATGACACGCTGCTGTCCTGCTCCTAAATGGCCGCTTACATGCAGGACTAAGCTAGTCCTGCATGGAAGAATAGTAAATCTGGGGGCATATGTTCAAGTTTCTGAATACCTGAATGTAAGAAAATGCATGTTTTTGCAGTTGGGCAAGCCCCTCTGCATCCCCCTACCCCTGCAAATTATATATACCAACTTTGATATCACGCTACAGTGGGGAAATGTTAAATTCCCCATTAAAGCATGTCTATGTAGATTGCAGTACAGTGGAGTTCAGGGAACTTACCTTTCCTTTTCCCCACTGTAGTGCAATCTTGGAGTTGGTATATTCAATATGCAGGGGTGTGGTAGGGCTGGCTACCTGCAAAAATGCATTTTTGTTTTTGAAAACTCATACATATGGTCTCAAACATATGAATTTTGAGTTTCCAGAAGTTTATAATATTATAAATCAAAAGTATAACAATGTCAAAGCTTGAGTGTATGTACTCCATTTTATCTGCCTTATAAGCACCACTCTGTATGTAGCACATACTGTTAACCTTCTCAATGTTTCATGCTACGCCTATGTTTTCAAGCTTGTAAACACTCTACACTTTTGGAACAAGGTCCTTTCCTATCTATTCGCTTTTCGGTCCACTTGGGCTCACTCCACTCCCCTACCCTACCCAAATTCCTGTACACCCCCACATATACTAATTGTATATTTTAGCCCATATAAACACTCCTTCCTGCCACTCCCTACTTCCTTCCAAAACATCCTATCACCTTACACTTCCTGTTAAACTAATAACCACACCACCCTTACTACTGCTTCCTGCTCAAATCTTCCCCCTACTCTGTCAAACTATGTATACTCTCTCTATTATACTCCTCCTCCTATTTGCCATCACCCATATACTACTCTTCTTTCTTATCTGCATACTTCCAGTTTATCATGTTACATTGTATCCTTACTGCATCTCTGTTTCTGTTTCTCTCTATCTCCACCTCCTACCACCACACTCTAACACACATTAATCCATCCCCTGCACTAACCTATATAAATGCCCACCCCTCAACAAATTCTAATTTCCTTATTGCCCCAATTCTGTTTCACCACAATAATACCCACCTACACAAAATAAAACTATTCATGCCTACCTTAACAACTTCTAAAATAAAGACAAAACATCTTCTCTATACCATCAACCACTCTATTCAAAAAATCCCTGTACTCCACTTACTAGTCTCAGGAGATATTCACCCCAGTTCTGGTCTTGTCCTTAACTACTGTCCCCTGTCCCAGCCTGCCCCTTTCCTCTCCAATTTACCTTTAGCCTCTCAGACATATACCTCCAAAACTACCAAAAGTTTAACTATACTCTCTCAGTATTCAAAGTGCTCTCAACAAAGTCACCCCACTTCAGTCTTGGATGTCATCACTCTCCCAACATACTGACCCTCTCTGAGACCTAGCTGAAACCCCATATATCTGACAATGAAATTCTACCCTCTTGCTACACTATAATAAGCCAAAATAAAATATCAAAAAAGGGGATGTTGTAGACATATCACCTGACCCTGTACCTATGCTCTATCCTTTATGTATCTCCCCACCTAATTTCCAGCCAGTAGAAGTCCTTATAGTTAACTGCAAATTGAATAATCACATAAACATAGCCATAGACTCTGTCTATATACCTCCAGGAAACAATACCCATACCCTCAAACACTTCCTAGCCTGGATGTCAGAAACTATCTCCTGTGAAACTATCATACTGGGAGATGTCAACATTGACCAGTCCTCTCTATCCACTGACTCTCCTAATGCTAGCATTAACCTTTATGGCTTCACCCAAATGATCAATAACCCCTACTTGGCTAAATAAGCACTCTAATACAAGCACTACACTTGACTGGATCCTCACATCTAACCCCCAATTCTACCACAACCCCTCCAAACTACCTGACTCCATCAGTAACCACCTCCTTTATACAGTGACACTCCCCCTCATTATCCAAATCTCAACAATATAAAGACTGTCAAAAACTTTCAAATTTCAACTCTGATACTTTTAATAATATTATCTCTTCTATTAACTGGTCCTTCCTTCATGACCTCTGCCTTGAAGAAGCCATTCTAAAATTCAATAGCATCTTCCTAAATACACTGAACTCCCTGGCCTCAGTTAGGTAAATCAGAATTAAAGCCAAATATGCTCCCTGGCTTACCTTGAATACTCACAGTCTCATGCATAATATGGATATTGCCTGGAGAAATTAGCAAAAAAACAAATCCTCTTCCAACCTTAAAAATACAGACAATTATGTAATCTAACTAAAAACACAAGTCAAAATTGATAAAGAAAACGTTTACCTCAAACCGCAAGAAAACCTACACTCTAACCCCAGACAATTCTGAAATACCGTCACCAAGTTCCTGCACCCTGGTAAGCTCTCCACTCCAAACCCTTCCCTGATAGCTCTGCCTTAGTCACTGCTACCCTTCTTAACTCCTTTTTCATTGATTACATACAGAAATTAGTTAAAAAGACACACATATCCACACTTCTGTTCCCCCATCTCCCTCAGTACTTCTTTTACTCTTAAACTGGTCCCCACAGCCTATACTAGATCTCTCCTCAGTAAACTTAAACCATGCTCCCCGTCAGCTGATAACTTACCTCATTTTTCTTAAACTAGCAGCAAATAGCATTGCATTCCCCATCTCTATATTAATCAACAGATCTATCCAAGAAAATACCATGCCTGAAATTTGGAAAACATTCTATGTCATACCCCTTCATAAAGGTGGGAACTCCAATGACCAGCCTAATTTTAGATCTGTCACTATTGTCTTTCCCCTATCAAAGATTTTAGAAAAATGCATTCATAAAAAAGATCCTAGCTCAAGTACTAAAAGATAATCTCTTTACCCCTACCCAGCATGGTTACCGCTCTAGCCACAGCACATCCACCACACTAATATATTTTACCCAAACTATCTCTAGGTCTAGGGACAACAACAAATTAGTATCATGTCTATTCCTTGACCTCTCAAAAACCTTTGATACTGTCTCCCACAATTTACTTCCATCCAAACTCCCTGATCTTAATTACTCCACCTTCACATTTTCCTGGTTCTCCATCTCTCTCTCTCCAATAGATTACAGTATTTAAGATGGCTCTCCTCAACCTCTCCCTTCCTCCAAGTTCAGACTAGGGTTTCCCAAGGGCCCATCACTGGTCCCTTATTATTCAACATCTTCATTACAAATCTCTATCTCTCATGTCCTAATTCATCTCTAATGCAATATGTTGATGATTCTACTATTATTTCCACATATGACAATCTCTCCCATCTACTTGCTCTTACCCAAGAATTCCTTCATTCTGTTGAAAATTGGTTAACATCTAATCAACTCCTTCTTAAACCAAATAAAACCAAACTCCTCCTGTTCCTCCTCAAACCTCTCCAACATATCAACTCTACCTTTACTGTCTCCTCCCTCAACAACACAACCATCAAGGTTGAACCACACACTAAACTTCTTGGGGTCATTATTGATGACCAACTAAAATTCAATCTTTACATCCAAAACTCCATCAAGAAAACCCATCAGAAACTATACCCTCTCTATTGAAACAAAAGATTCTTAACTAATGAGTCCAAACTCACGCTAGCTCAATCCTGTCTACTACCCACACTATTATATGCGGCCTCAATCTTTGCTAGCCTCCAAATAAATATTCTAGCAAAACCTGAAATCACCTGCAATGCAATAGCTAGATTTGTCACTAATCAGCCTTAGAAGTCTCATCACTGTCTATCATTAAAAAACCTATAGTGGCTAGAACTTCACCACCAGTCCCACTGCCTCAACTAACCTTAACTCACTCTGTCTTACACAAACCTCTCTCTTGCCCTGCTCTCTCTTCTATCATCTCACCTTACATTCCCAACCATGTACTCCACAGCTTAGAACAGCACCTCCTGCAGATCTACAAACTCAATAAAAACATTGGCAAACTTCTGTAGAATTACTCTGTGGCCCTGCTTGGAATAAACTCCTCCAATATTTAAGAGAAATCCCTAATAGTAATTACTTCAAAAAACATTAAAAGATAATCTGCTACACTTTAGGACTTGCTCCTGCACTGAACCTACTTAATCTGCCTTCCTCCTACTTATTTTTCCTTTCCCTCCCTCTAAACTACCTCCCTCGGCCTGTATTCTTCATGCAACATTTACTGTGACCACAAGTATGGAAAAACTGTATTGTCACCTCTGTTATATTTTATACTATATTTTCATTCATCAGTTAGCCTGTAAAATGGAAAAGTATATATGAATACTGTTATCCTGATTGTAAAAATGTTGTACTTATGTGTTATTCATGTATATACTTTGATAAGCAGAAAACTGTATATGTATACTTTATCTTGTTTGTTACTATCTTGTACATTGTCTCTGTTATTAATTGTTATTCTTTGTAATTTGAAGCTTTTCTCCTCAGGTCTTAGCTGAAAAAGGGCACTTGCCCAGTCAGAATAACCCGGTCAACAGATGTCAAATAAATACATAAATAAAAATTCAGTTCTATGTGAAACTAGGAATCCTTAATATCTATATTTTAATTGTATAACACAACAGCATTGAGAAATCATCACATAGACCCCAGGATTCAGCAAGCTCTTCATGGCGTGCAGGAATAGTGCAAAAGCTGCTGCAGGCAATATGGCTGCCATGGGATCCAGGAATAAGCTCTCGGGACGTGCACGAGTGCTCCTGCACTATTCATGCATGGACACAGCTCTGTATGCTAATTACCTCATTTGCTGGTGAAAAACATGCAAATGAGGTGAATTAGTGATCTGGGAATCAGGCAGACGTCTGTTCAGGAATAGTGTAAACTGCAGAAATGTATTCAGACAGTAGCTGAATACATTTCTGCAAACTACAAAACAGAGGCATGGCAGCTCATAGAAACCTATGTATTAGAAGAGTTAGGCATGCCAAAGGCCAAATATATGGCCTCAGGCATGAAACATAATTTAAAAATGATAACAATTAACTTTTTTTTTGGCCAATTTTGGCCATTTAAGCACAGGGCAGCAGTGCACAAATGGGATCAGCCCGAAAAAAAAAAAAAAAAAAAAAGCTGGAAATAAGCTTTTAAACCAAAATCATAATTTTTCCATAATAGTCAATGGTATGCATAACACAACAAGACCATGGCATAGTGGTTGCTAAGGGGGAAGGCTGAGTGTCAGATTTGTAACCATGCATTAGCAGTCAAGCTTATGCAAATGAGGGCAATGATACTGAATCACAAATTTCCCATCAGTAATAGCTTGCACCCAACCATGTAGGTGCAGTAAGATCATGGTGTAAGCCTAAGAGCTAGATGACTTCATAAGGGGGTGTGCCATGCATGCTGTAAGCTTATTGGAGTTCTGTGGCCCATGTTTGCCCTTAGCTAAGCACAGATAAGGTAGGGGGTTTGTCTGTAGCTGCCTAGCACTCTTTACATTGCCTAAACAGGTGTGCACACCACGCACCAGGTTTTAAACAACAACAACAAAAAAAAAAAAAAACAGGAAATAGCAGCTCCATTCACATCTCAGCACTGGGTTTACGCAGCATGCCTTGGGGCTTAAACAGGAAGGCAATGGGAAGGGAAAACAGCAGTAAGAAGGTAATCAAGGAGAACTAGCATAGCTGGCAGGTGAAATGTATCAGAACCAGCCAGTTACACAGGCAGCAGCCCAGCCCAGCACACCTAGTATAAACTATGCAAACACCTTTCCCTCTGTTTTTTCCCACAAACTCTACACCACCGGTGTACACAAACGGGGAATATTACCTAACAAAAGCAGCAAAATGATAGGGGCTGCTTTTGCTCTCATAAATCAACATGTGGAAGAGGCTGAGAATGGTGAGGATGACAATGCTGATGACCAACCCACAGTGAGGAGAAGGAGAAGAGTGTACAGACCCAGGGTAACCTACCAGGGGCTACATGAGCTGGAGATAGTGGAACACTATAGGGTGGACAGGGACCTCCTACAGCAAACTGTTGAGCTGTGCCAGCCATGCCTCACACACAGAACCAACAGAGGGGAACCCATTCAAGTGGATACCAAGGTATGTGTAGGCTTAAGAATACTAGCCACGGGTACCTTCCAAAGGGCAACTGGGGATATCATGGGGATCTCACAGGCATTAGCATCCAGGGCACTCCACCAGTTTCTGGATGCCATGTCAGCACATGCCGGTGAGCACATATATTTCCACAACACCCATGAGGCATTGACCAGCAATATGCATCTCTTCCACCAAATAGCAGAATACCCTGAGGTAGTGGGTGCTATGGACTGCATGCACATACATATCAAAGAACCACCCGGTGAGCAGGGTAGGGTCTACATAAACCACAAGGGTTTCGCCTCCATCTACTGCCAGGTTGTATAATGAATGTGTGTGATGGCAGCCCAGTCAGCTATGACAACTCCCACATCTGGCATATGATGAGGCTGTACCAGAGATTTGTCAATGGGGACATCCCATATAGCCACCTAGTGGGGGATTCTGGTTACGCACTGAAGCCACTGTGGCTGATGACAGCCATCAGAAATGCATACAGACCCGAACAAGAGCTCCATAATGATGCACATGCACAGACCAGAATCATAATAGAGCATGCGTTTGGGATGCTCAAGTCATGGTTCTGGTGCCTGGACATATCCGGTGGAGCCTTGCAGTACTGTCCAGCCACATGCACCCAAATTGTCATTGTATGTGCCATGCTACACAATTATGATCCTGTGGAAACAGCTGCAGCAGGAACAGCACGGTGCAGGGCCACACAGCTCCCCACTATTGCCAAGGCCAGCACAGGCACAGAGTGACTTGGAGGAGGAACAACCTGAGCCTGCCCCTGTAGGCAGAAGGAGGCCTGCCCAGTACGCCCAGGCTTTGGCAAAGACGCAAGGCATAGCACATACACTGACTTGGTAGGAACCCAGTGAATGACACCTCTCTCTGATTCGCACATACAGTAAAAGGGATGCCAAACATGACACTACCTGTGCTTAACCATGTAGAGGGAGTGTACTATGTGCATCCGACATAGTCAGCTCTCCAGCACCATCCTCAATACTGGCACAGCCACAAGGAAAGTCACTCTCACTATCAATTGCTGAATGGAGTTGTATGTACTGCTACTTGTATCTATGGTACGGATGTGAGCATGCAAGGGAATCGGCTGGCTGAATGGGATGGCAGCAGATAGTAGACACCTATATTGGCAGCATGAAATCCATAACAAATACTGGTGTCAACAGAGTAGGCAGTACTAGATAAGGTGACAAATCCCACTGCAGGACATGTGGTGGGCCAAGTGTGTGTCCATAGGACACACACATGCATGTCAGTGAGGTTCACATACCCAACAACAGTCTCAGCTAGCAGGACAGGTGTAGATGACTACAAAGAAAGGCTGTGCTAAGGCCTCCAATTGATGGCACTGTAGAATAGCCCCCCTCCAGACCTACACAGACAGACTACACCAGGTCAGGCAGTGGGATGTTAGTTTTGAAGGGTAAGAATTATGAAACTGAAATGTAGGTCAATGAAACCTAAGATCTGTAGTACACTGATATGCCTGTAGTCTGCATGATTGGTCAGAATGCAGAATGAAATGGAAGCCAACAGATTACCTGAAATACCACTACGGTCATAGCAAATGTTTACAGTTGTCAGGTGTACCCCCCCAATCCTGTGAAGAAATATAGTAACATGTACGTGTGGGTATAATAACAGTGGAGCACAGATTATCTGAGCTGGCCAAATTAGCAGGATAGATTGTTGCACATGTACAATATGCAGGGCTCTGTGTGTTACATAGTTGAGTGTTGCATATTGTGTGAAAGTGGTCAGCATGTAGGCATGGAGGGTTGTGTCCCAGTGGCCAATGGCCAGTACTGTTGATGACAGGGCCAAGTTCTCACAACTACAGTGACAAACACAGTGTTTCCCAGCAAGGCCCAATCCAGCAGTAATCCATACTAATTGTCGGAATGTAATATTTGTCACCATTTGAAAGATGGACATGGCATGAATGTGGGCCTAGACATAAACACAGTACACAGGTGGAAGTATCCTAGACAGAGAATGTATAAAATGTTACTGTCAAATGGACACACCTTTGGAATTGTACATAGAGGTTAGTAGCACATTAGTTGTCTGTGTAGTATGGAATACTGATGTAGTCTGGCCAAACACTGGCAGACCACAAAAGGCAGAGTTATGAAGCATTGAGAAATCTCTGATGTCCCCGCACAAGCCAGCATAAGGGGAATGCCCCACATATATCTGTGAGTCTACTGCAAGTAGCTTCCATAGCACACATGCACTCAGCTCACCCCACCATCAGCCACAGGTACCTCAGAGGTCATATCCCTGCTGTTGGGAATGAGTACAATATAACCCCCACTTCTGTATGGGAATACCCGCAGAATGCAGCATGCTGAAGAGGTGTCCCATACAGGTGTGTCCCTAGCTGTAAGTAGCACCCTGCCAGCATCCACATAAATAGATTAATAAGGACAGAAACTATTGCCATTAACACCTTGCACACCCACCCTGCCACCCCAGAGGAATACAGTGGCTTGCAGCCTGGGACTGTAGGAGTGACAGAATGCACTGGCCTGCTACAGATGGCCTGCATCACTACCAAATGCCCTAAAGCCCTCTGTTAAAGGCCTGGGTCACACCTATACTGTCAATGTATTTTATCTCATGGAGTCCCAAATAACGACATAATAGAGTCCACGGAACACAAATGCAAGACCATGTTGACAAAATCCCAGTAACATGTCCACCATGTCCTACTGCATGAACTGTGGACCAACCCCTAAATACTGCTGGGATAAAGTGATAACTATAGGAATATTTATCAGATATGGCATGCATAATGTTAGGAAGAGGACAGAATAACAGAGTGGGGTAGAACCATGGATGTCATGGAGTGTGTGTAGTCAGAAACTCTGATGTGTGCCTATAGTATCCCTGCCTGTAAACACAGGAACGGGTAGCTACAAACCTGCTTGTAAACCACAATGTGAAGGGATAATGACCAGATATATGATCCCTGCCTCTGGGTAAACTGTGTGAATCTGTACAGCTGAGAGGTATGGCCACAGCAGGATATGGCCATTCTGTCACATCGATAGATGTACAAGCATGGGATCCTCAGCTACCACAGTACCAAGGTGATGGACCATTTACACAGACCCATCAGCAAGTGTCTGCAGCCCCCCCTTCAGAATGGCATGATTATGCAAGAGTATGTAGGCTGCAGACCACAATACTTGACACAGCTTCATTCATCTTGTATTCCCCAGGAAGTTACTGCGAGCAAATACGCATATCTGTCAGTAGCTGATGACATAATACATCACAGTGTAAAACAGTGCATATGTCTGAATATCTCTGGTAACATCAAAACCATGTAGCAGAAACAGCACAGACACAATTAGTTACAGTATCCCAGTATCCTTTGCCCATTGTGACCCCATATTCTCAACGTATCTACAGATATCCTGCAGAAACAGGTTGCTATCTGTAGGTGTAGAGCACAAATGCCTACACTGGAGTACAATCTATCTGGAATGGATTCACACATTCAATACAGAAGGTCATACTGGGCATGCTCCCACACTTAATGAAGTCTATGTCTGGCAACAACAGTGGACTATACATATCTGTCAGTCACAGATGTCTGTGCACACACTCCACATTGCACACCAGTCATGCTTTACACACACATTGGATAGGAATACACACATATATCCTAGGACAACACACTGTAATAGGTCAAACATACACAAACATAAATGTGGGGGAGCGAGAGACAGACAGTGACAAAGAGCTTCCTATCATGAGGTCTGTCCCACCCAGCACACATCCAATTGGCCAATATCACATGATATGCAAATGTCTATCAGTCTACACATTTGCTTCTGGTAGCCCTCAGCACTATAGTGTTTGTGGTGTTTCAGATAACTGTGTAACATAACAGTACAAGTCATTATTCATCTAGCAGTGTATACACAGTCCTGTCAAATGTAAAGTTGTGTGTCACTGAGTGTTGTGTGTGTGCTGCCAGAGGATGGTTTATGGCCCATTCACACACACTGCTCTCCCCATTGCCTTACTTTAGCTAGCCTGCTGATGTCAGTCACCTTGAAATACCCCTTTGGAAAAAGATCATTGCTATAAGCTCTGTGGCATGTGCAATAACTGCAAATGCTATAGTGTGATGTACTAGTTAGGCAGGAGTTCTTATCCCAGACATGGTAACTGTGAAGCTCTGTTTGTGTGTTTAGGGATCACTGCTTTTGAGGCCATTCACAGTCATTACACCTCCCATTGCTCTACTTTAGCAAGGTTGTTGATGTCATTCACCTTGACATACACCTTTGGAGAAGGGGTAGCCCTATAAGCTTCATGGTGCATGGTATAACTTTGTAATGCTATAGTGTAATTTACTAGTTAAGTAGGAATTCTAATTCCAGACTTGGCAAAGGTGAAATGATGTGTGCGTGTGTGTGTGTGTGTGTGTGTGTGTGTGTGTGTGTGTGTGTGTGTGTGTGTGTGTGCGTGTGTGTGTGTGTGTGTGTGTGTGTGTGTGTGTGTGTGTGTGTGTGTGTGTGTGTTGGGATCAATGATTTTGAGACCATTCACAGTCACTACACCTCCCATTGCCCTACTTTAGCAAGGCTGCTGATGTCATTCACCTTGAAATACACCTTTGGAGTAGGGCTAGCCCAATAAGCTCGGTGGCATGTGCGATAACTGTGTAATGCTATAGTGTGATGTAGTAGTTAGGTAAGAGTTCTAATCCCAGACATGGCAACTGTGAAACTCTGTGTATTTGTAGGGATCAATGCTTTTGAGACCACTCACAGTCACTACACCTTCCATTGCCCTACTTTAGCAAGGCTGCTGATGTCATCTACCTTGAAATATACCTTTGGAGAAGGGCTAGCCCTATAAGCTCCGTGATGCATGCCATAAATGTGGAACAATGTAGTAGCAATAACTACACAGCTATGGGTTGGAATCCAATCTGTGGCAATTATTTGTGTGGGTTCCTCAAAGTTTTTGTCCTTATTTACAGCCTGTACACATCTCTGAGCCTGGTTTTAGCAGTCTTGCAGATATCACCCACCTTACCAAATATCTGTTGCGAAGCCTACACCTTGTCAGACCAGTGGTGCATGTGGTAAATGTGTAAAATAATGGTACATAAAGGTTGTTAGATAGACGTTTGAATCTCATCCCTGGCAAATGTAAATGTGTGATTAGGGTGAAATTATTTTTGGGATTTCTCATCCACTACATCACCCAATGCCAGTATTTACAAGCGTTGGTGATGTTCCTTACCTTAGAAGTACCTTGGGACAACATCAATCCAATAAGCTCTGTGGCACATGTGATAAATGTGGTACACTGTAGTAGCAATACATAGCTAGGTAGGGAGATGAATCTCGCTACTGGCAAGTGTGTGTGTTTGTCATCAGTATCCTGTGTGGAGGTTGCTGTGATTGTGTAATGACAGGATTCATTGTGGGGTGGGTTTTGATAAATTCTTATATTGAGGACCTACTATATGTCATAATGTCTACCTTACAAGGACAACAGATATCAAACACCAGAGAGGCTGGCATAGACAAACCTTAGCCCTACATTTGACATTATGGATCGGTGAACAATATAGGCAACCCTTGTATTACCCAGAGAACACTCTCCACCCAAGTCTCTTACACAAACACACTTGGCTAGGCAACAACCACTATATTGGTCGTTCCCTGCATTTTGCCCACAGATAGTAACCACGCTGTGATTGCAGTGGACTACATGCCTGTTGACCACAACACTGCCATGACATCAGAATGTACTGTGATGTGTAACATCTAATGACTGTGTGTTATCCAGCAAGTAAAAGAACATGGCATCCTGTTCCATCCCTACAACAGGCAAATAATTTCTTCCAGTGGTCCTTTGCTATGTTCCCCACAGGTCTATATCACTTCGACGAAACAGCAGAAGTTCGAACACCATATGTTCGAACTTCTAACCCTGAAGTGCAAAACCATCAAAGGCTTAGAACAGCGATTTTTTCCCCAAGGGAAAAAAAAAATCGCTGTTCCAAGAAACACACACACAACACAAGCACACCAAAAAAACAGCACTCCACACACATACACTTAAAATCCTACATCTAACCCTATACTAAACTGTACATACACTACTATCTATCCACTTACCTTAACCCAAACCCTAACCCTAAGGTCCATCACTATCGCACACTCACTTGACCTGCACCCTAACCCTAACTCACCTAACCTACGCCCTAACCCTAACGTCAATATGGTGTTCGAACTGTTGAGGTTTTGATGAACCGATAGGAACCTGTTCCCCACTGGATGCCTGCAACAACTGTAGAGTCTGCAAATGTAACCTACAAAGGGAATACCATGCCTTATACACATGCCCAGTACTCCACCAAACACCTATATCATGCTATCAGTGTAGGTGCAGGCACAACCTCAGTTGCATAGCCAGTTCTCACCACATGAGGTCAGGAATGCCACACAGATGATAACAATCTGTCCACACAACATGCCCCAGACACCCCAAGAACACTTCCACATGTCACAGAACATGCATGTGGGACACGTGCACAACCCAGACACTATCCATCTCATGGAATATAGATCACATACATAGGTTCATAGGTAGGTACTAGGCTATTGGCCCTGGGGCCTTTACAAGCCCAGCCAAAAAGGTACCCTGGCTTTTGCCACCCAAGAAAATTATTTTCCTGTGCCACTGTCGAGCAGAGCCACAGAGGTGATCCCCAGGGTGAATTTCCTATTTCCCATCCAATCATCAAGATTTTTCTTGAAGAGTGCTAATGAGGAGCTTTGTTTGATATAGATAGGTAGTTTATTCCAGAGTATGGGAAATCTCTGGGACAGGAATCTATCCCTCCAGCATGTTTTGCTTATTGTGGTGACAAGGTTTAGGTCTCTAGAGCGTGTAGCTCGGAGGGATTGGGATTTCTTTAAGTGGAGCATGTCCAACAGCTCTGGGTTTGACATAGCTTTGTATGTTAGGCAGAGATCACCTCTGAGTAGGCGATATGCGACTGAGTAAAGCTGGAGTTTTTTTAGACAGTCTGCGTAGGGCATCTGTTTGAGGCCATTAATCCTCTTTGTGAGGTATTTCTGTGGCCTTTCCAGTTGCTGTAGATGTCTTGTGAGGTACATACCAAAAGAGGCATTGTACTCTATAATGGGTCTAATGAGTGATGAGTAGAGGGGAATGATGACCTCTTTTTTTCTGGATGAGAAACCTTTTGTGATGAGGTGTGCCATGTAGAAGGATTTCCAGACTACTGTGGCGATGTGATTATCAAATGAGAGACTACTGTCCACCTGTGTCCCAAGGTCTCTTACCACACTTTCGATGTTAAGTATACTACCACCTATGTTGTAGTTCATGGGTACAGAGTTTTTACCAAAGGGGATGACAATGTACTTTTTGGCATTGAGCTTGAGGCCATGGCTTTGACACCAGGCACCTGTCTCAGTGAGGCCCTTTTATAGGATGTCCACATCGTTAGGAGTTTCGATTATGGCTCCTAGTTTGCAGTCATCTGCAAACTTCATTAGCCAAAGAACTTCTGTGTTAGCCTGTACTTCAGAGAAGTAGATACCAAACAGGAGAGGACCCAGGACTGAACCCTGTAGTACTCTACTTGTCACTGATCTGAAGTCAGATTTGGAGTCTGCTACTTTCACAGTGTGGGTTCTGTCAGTGAGCCAATTGGCAACCCATCTTGTGACATAAGGATTTATACCTAGTTTAGTGAGTTTATCTATAATTCCAGAGTGGGAGATGGTGTTGAAAGCCTTGGCAAGATCTATTTAAGCTGTGTGAACCACCTTACCCTTGTCTATGGCTTTGGTGACTGCTTCAAAGAAGTCTATTAGGTTTAGGAGACATGACCTGCCTTTTAAAAACCTGAACTGGGTGGGGTCCAGAGTTTGGAGATTACCAATGTCTTTGTTTATAAGTTCCATGATGATACATTCCACGGCCTTGCAGATCAGGCTCATCAGGCTAATGGGATGGTAGTTCCTGGGGTCCGTGGTGGCTCCCCTGTTGTGGAGTGGGACAACTGTCACTGTGCGCCATTCTGCAGGCACAAAGCCTGAGGAGAGGCTATGATTGAACATGGTACTTATGGGGGGTGCCAGTTCGTTCTGTAGTTCATGTAGAACGCAGCCTGGGATGTTGTCTGTTCCCATGGATGCTGTGTTCTTGGCTTTGGAAAGTGTGGTTTTTACTTGTGCAGCTGCGATTACAGGAACTTTGCATTCTTCAGTATCGAGATAGGCTCTTTAGGGGGTGAGAGGGGGTAAAGTTAGCACTGAACCTATCTGCCAGGATGTTGGCAATATCAGTTGGGTCTGTATATTTAGTGCCATTGTGCTGTAACTCAGAGCAGATCTGAGTGTTGCCATTGAGATTCTTGACATAGCTATAGAATGCTTTGTGGTTGTCTTTAGAATCAGTGGTGATTTTGTTTTCGTAACTAGCTTTGGAGGATTTTATCAGGGATCGCAGCTTCTTACTGAGGCTGACCAGGGAGCTCCTCCACTCATGCGATTTTACTCTCTTTTGCAACAGTTTCTTCCTTCTGTTGTACAAAATAGGGGACCACCAGATTGGCTTCCTGTTTTTGGAAGATATCATCTTGGTTCTGTTTGGGATAGCATGATCCATCTACTCATGTAAGTGCTTATAAAGTGCAATTGTGTAGTATTCACTAGTCGTAACTGTACTCTACATCTGCATGGGTGTCATGAAGTTCACCACTTCTGTCTTAAGAAGCATGAAGTTGGCTTTCGAGAAATTTTTTACCATGGTTTCCTTAATGGGGGGTGGGGGCAGAATGTGGATATCTAGGGTTATTAGCTTATGGTTGGATTGGACCAATGAGACATTGACTTCAGGTGTGGAACACCAGTCACTCATGTTGGTAATGACTAGATCTAGGATATTGTTGCCCCTGGTGGGGGTGTGGATAAGTTGATCCAGGGCATTTGAGTTTATGAATTCCGGAAAGTGTTGAGCGAAGGAGTTGGTACATGAGTAGTTTTCCCAGTTAATGGTGGGGTAGTTGAAATTGCCCATTATTAGAGTGTTTGGTTGAACCCTAATATTTTCCAGTACATCAAGAAAAGAGGAGTGGGAATCCTGGGACATGGTAGATGATCTGTAGCAAGCTACAATTTGGATTGCAGTTTTGCTCAGAGTTAGTTGCACTTGGATAACCTCGGCTGCATTATGCTGAGCAGCTAGCCTGGAGGTATGGATATCCTTAATGAATATGGACACACCTCTGCCTTTGGTCTTCCGGTCCAGGTTACGTGGCCGAAAAGTGTGGTATGAGTTATGGCCTGGTAGTGCAGGGGTGCTCTCTGGAGCCTTGAACCAGGTCTCAGTCACTGCACAGATATCGATGTTCTCCATTTTAAGGAGTGCCTCGAGTGAGTGCATTTTGAGATTTAGACTTCTAGCATTGAGTAGCATCACCCTCAGTTTTTGCTTGCCTGTTCCTGTTATGGTGGTGATTTTGTCATTTGAACCTTGCCTAAAACAGGCACTATAGGAGCGGCAAGAACATTAGCCAGTATCCAGAATCCCAGGGGTTACAGGTGCAGTCCATCTCTGGCAAAGCATCGTGGTCTGTCAACCATGTCATCCCAGTCAGACAGATACTGGATCCCTTTAGAATGGCACCAGAAGCTTAGCCAATTGTTGAAGTCAATCATTTTGTCCTTGTACTGCGGCATCATTCTGGCTGATGGCAGAATGCTACTCAGGGCTAGGGTCATACCTGCCTGGGCTACAAGATCGGAAAGCTCTTCCATTTCTCTTTTCGTGTAGTCTAGGGAGGTATATCTCAGGTCATTTACACCAACATGGACAATGACAGAGTCATATTTGTACTTGTTATGGAGTGACCTGAGTGCGTGGGTTATGTGGCGGATCCTGGCACCCGACAGGCAGCTGACAGTAACCTTCTCCTTGTTTAGCCTGGTGAGTGGGACATCAGTGTGCTTGACTATAGAGTCACCTATGACTAGTGTGTTGGGTATGTTGTTTGCCTTATTGGCTGTGGTTGAGTGGCACACTGAGTCTGCGGGCTATGTGTCATTTGGGTTGTGTTGGGGGGGGTGGAGGTTGTTTGCATTTCTGCTTTGGAGGTCTCTGTTGCTTAGACAGATTATTATCAAGACCCTCCATGAATGTTTTTGTGTTTCTATGTGTGGATTTTGGTGGTGAAGATTTAGTGAGTCTATGTGATGAGTGTGGTGTGGTGCGTTTACCTTCTCCTCTTGACTGTCAAGTTCAGTCTTGATTGTAGAGAGCTTTACCTCCGGTTTGGCTAGATAAGTGCATCTCTCACAGGTTGTAGTGTTGGGTGGTAGGAGGAGAGGGTTGTGTGTGTACATGAGGCAATTTCTACATTGCCCCAAGATGCCCAAATTCATCAGATAAACAGGAGAGAACACTGGGAGCTGGCATTGGACATGCCTGAATAAAAAAAACTGTTTTCTTCTAGATAAGTGAGGAAAGTGAGTACAAGAGCTATTTTTCTCTAAGCAAGTGAGGAAAGTAAGTACCAAAACTGTTTTCCTCTAGGTAATGAAGAAGGTTGAGTGCTGTAGTAATTAGTAGGTTATTTAGTGCTTACAAGTTCTGAACAAGTGCTGATCACAAATAAGCAAATTCAAGTGCTAAAACTAAGAATCTGTATCTGGACTAAACTAGTTACAGGAAAGGGGGGAAACAAGTGCAAATGCGGGCTTTTAAAGCAGAACATTGAGAGAGAAACTGACCAATAACTACAAATTCTGGGCCAGAGCCACTCCTTATGTGGTAGATAGGTTACCTAGTGCTTACAACTCCCACTGATAAGCTAGAAGGCTTCCCTCCAACACAGAAAGCTTGGAGGGGGGGGGGGGCTCAGAAGCTTACATACAGTCCTGGATACAGCAAATCTGAATCTGGACTACACTAGTTACAGGAAAGGTATTTGTGTATATATATATATATATATATATATATATATATATATATATATATATATATATATATATATATATATATATATATATAAATATATATATATATATATATATATATATATATATATATATATATATATACAGCAAAGTAGCTAAAACAGCAGTAAAAACAATTCAAATGCAGTGCAAGCTAGCACACTTGAGTATGTAGTAATGTTAGACCAAACAGTTTAAAAAATGCAATTAAATTAAAAATGACTAAAAACAAGTGCAGAAGGAGTCTATTTTGT
Organism: Protopterus annectens; assembly: GCF_019279795.1. Taxonomy (NCBI): domain Eukaryota; kingdom Metazoa; phylum Chordata; order Ceratodontiformes; family Protopteridae; genus Protopterus; species Protopterus annectens. The sequence continues at coordinate 394,630,977 of NC_056729.1, read as the reverse complement.
AGAATGAGGTAAAGGGATGGGACTGGGGGGAGTGTCCCAGATCAAATCTACAGTGGGGGTGGGCAACTGCAAAAGCCTCCAAATTTAAACAACAATACAGGAATAGGGAGGGTGGGTATGGGAAAACCAACACCTTCAACAGAGATCTGAAAAACTATATAGTGAAGCAAAAATAACAGTGCACAACTCTGAAGTCAGCCAGCAATGATATAAAATTAGTCAAACAACAATTACCAGTACACAACTCTGAAGTGCCAGAAAAATATACTCAGCTCTGTATATCTCCAGATAGTTTGAAGAGCACTCTGTCAGGACACAGGAAAGCTCCAGCAATGATATGGCAAGCATTGCACAACACTGGTCACCCACAATAGTAACCCAGATGAGTGGATGGTGAATACAATACCTACCTGTGTGTGCCAATCCAGGGACTACACCCCTGAGCCACACTGGAGACCATTGTCATGTGGCCTGATGCTAAGGTATACCCTTTGCCTAGCCTTGTACAGCCTTCTGGCACAGTCAACTACTACACACCTGTGAAGCAATGAACCCATGTATGTCAGTACTGGAAAATGTGTGTGTGTGTGTGTGTGTGTGTGTGTGTGTGTGTGTGTGTGTGTGTGTGTGTAGATTAATGATTTTGAAGCCATTCACAATCACTACACCTCCCATTGCCCTAATTCAGCAGGCCTTCTGATGTCAGTCACCTTGAAATACCCTTTGGCCATTTATCAGCCTGATAAACTCTGGGCGCATGTGATACCTGTGTAATACTGTAGTGTAGCAAGCTAGTTAATTAAAAGTTCTAATCCTGACCCTGCCAACTGTGATAATTTGTGTGAGCCCCTGAGAGAGTGTGGTTGTGTTTTCCTTGACACCTGCTTGGTGGACAGCCACATGTACTACACTTCCCTTATCACTCCTTTATCACTGTTGCTGATGTCACTCACCTTCAAAGATACCTTTGGACAACTCTCCAACATGTAAGCTCTGCGGTGCGTGCAATAACTGCATTACAATGTATTTGCAATACATAGTCAGGTAGGGGTTTGAAACCCAGTGCTAGTAAGTGTGCGTCTGTGTGTATTATCAGTGTCCTGTTGGGGTGATTGTGTAATGACAGGGTCCATTGCAGTGTGGGATTTGCTACATCATCATATTGAGGAGCTACATGTCCCATTGTCAACATTACAAAGCCAACATTTTCCAAACATTGTAGAGATTCTAGTCAACAATCCTCAGCCATAAATGTGTACAGCCATGTGCAATTACCATGTGACAGTATGGAGTAGTATACAATATAGGCAACCATTATAGTGACCAGATAACACTTTTCAATCATGGATCATATGTAAACATGCTTAGCTTTTATTCTCCTACTCCCTTCCTTTCTTACTTTGTCTCTCTCTCTCTCATTGCCTCTCTGGTGGATGTGGAAAAGTACACCTGCTTTGCTTAGGCAGCAGCTTGTGATTTGTAAGTGATGCTCATGATCGGCTGATGGCCTGTCCATGAATTCCAATCCCCCACCAGCTGATTGCATGTGGAACAGCTGTGGTATCATTCCTATAGCCAACTCCGTGGAAACACACTCCTATATCTAAGCACTTCATGTGAGTGTTGGCCCTTTTCATTCACTGTGAGCAGGACTTCATGTGGATGTTTAACAAACAGCATCACAGAGGGTAGTTGGATATACCTCTTACAACATACTCTGTGAAGACAGACCAACAAACAGGAGGGGGATGCTCCAGACATAAGGACAAAATGTAAGTATTGCTCTTCTACATTTGAAGTAATGTTGGTTTAACAGGGTTTGTGTGGATATGGCTGTTCTACATGATTTAATATCTGTCATGACAGTGTTATGTGGTTGGGGAAACTCTCACCTCTAGGGCTATCTGCAGACTGGCCAGTGTTTGGAGTCTTGCATGTGTTGTGTTACTCACACATTTCCTATCTTTAACAATGGAGTAGTATACTCTGAGGATTGCAGTCAATACATAGTGACAGCCATCTGAGTTACTGACTTCATATCCCTCAGTAGACATGCCACAACATACCCTGTTACACCAGTAAATGTATGGGTGTATCACAGTAACATGTCAATATTGGCCCTGTGTTAGTGCCTCCAGCCACAACTCTGTCAAGCTTTATACGTATGTCATGCAGTAAGATGTGCATATGTTCAGTACATCATTATTTATTGACATCATACCTGATAACAAGCCAGTGAGATATCAGACTGTTAGACATGCTATGTATAGTAGGTCATATTTGAGGACAAAACCTGGACATTCTGTTGTAGCGTGTACAGTAGTGAGGTCTGTGTACTTATGGTGGTTGTTGACAGAGTGTGTAATGTGAATATGTACCTTGGCCTTTGTACAGACTGTGGTATATGTCATTGCTCTTGGCCCTGTTCTATGTGATGTTGCAGGCTGCTGCAGTGTATGGTACTCTATCGGCTTACATGTTTGCAAGACCAGACTGACACATGTCCCATACCACAGTCAGGCATCAGAATTCACTGTGCATTGGCCCAGTATATGCAGGGTTGGTGTGTGAGTGGCACATATGAGGATCGTGTTGTTCACACAGTCCATATACTGTAATATTAAGTACGCTTACCATATGTGACTGTGGCTGTGTTCAGATTGGTTGTGGGTATGCACTTTCACAAGGGTGTCTGTTACATGCCTGTAGGGCTGACTATATTTGCAGGTACATGTGTATTCCCCCATAAGAAATGAAGGCCAGTGTTGTGGCAGCCTGCCTGTAGTTTGCACATTGATTTTTGACACGCCTAGAAACTCAATGTATTTACCCAGTGTGATGTTATGTCCAGATATTTGTCACATATACTGTTGCCGGGCCACCATAACTGTTGTGTATTTCTGAAAAAGCAGTGGGATGCTGTACAGATGTATGTCATTAGCTAGTGGGTAGTATGTGGGCGTGTGACCTCTGCTCCTCCAGTTAATATGTGTTAGGACAGACAGGAGTGTGTGAATGCATAAACTGTGTGAGCTTATCTACTCCAGTATTTTCGCGATATCCACATTTACATGGCTATAAACATCCACTTTGTCAGGCTTGGTCCACAGGTCTTGCACTAGGGTGCTGTGTATACCTCTGGACTGACCAGTGTGTGTCAGACTGTCCACATTTATTGGTCATATCTCTGCTGTATTCCATAGGATCATTACTGTGATTTGTGTGGTACTGTACTATGATGATCTTATGGTGTCTGTCAGTAACTGATAGAGTACATGTCAATATCAGATGTGACTTCCCACACAACATTTCTGTTAAGACAACCCTTGTTACAGTAGCAAAAGTCTACATGCATACCTGCAATACTTACATGACATCCCTTTGCACTAAGAGGTAGTGACTGCTGGTGCTGAGGTATGACTCCACTACATGTTATGGACATATGTTATACAATCTGAGCTTTGGCCTGCTAAGACCTACATAAAATCAAATCAACTGGATGTATAAGTGAATTTAAGTAAATCTTTATCTACACTTTTTTCAAATAATACAGCATTTAAATTGATTTATTTGTGTTGCATTGAATACTATCTAGCTGAAAGATGTGGCTCTGTTTTTTCAGTTAGTGCTTGTTAGAATTCTTGAATAGTCAGTGATAAGTGGGGGTAGTTTACTTCATTGTTATTTGGTTCCTGCCTTATATAAGTGGTACATTTTGAATTATTTTCTGCTTAAACTCTAAGCTTTGGCCTGCTAAGACATACATGAAAATCAAATCAACTGGACGTATAAGTGAATTTAAGTAAATCTTTATCTGCACTTTTTCAAATAATACAGCATTTAAATTGATTTATTTGTGTTGCATTGAATACTATTTCGCTGGGAGTTGTGGCTTTTTTTCAGTTAGTTCCCCCCACCCTCCATGCTTTTGTTTTGGTGTTAATCTTGGTGGCTTTAAAACTGCCCGCCCCTCTTGCAAATTTGCATTTGGATACTCCTTCTGGGCCTATCTCATTTGCTCACTCCAAACAAAAAAAAAAAACTTGCACTTTTTTAATCTGCTTTTACTGTATTTGTGTTTCTTCCTACTTTATTTTGCTTTTGCATCATCTTAAACATACTCAATTGTATTTATTACTGCTTGGTGTAGCTATCATTCTAAGCCTTTTTGTTTAAGCATTTGGGCTTCAGACCAGTTGTTTTACATTAAGAAGGTTTGTGGTCTGCACTGTTGTGGCAGGACAGATAGCTTGTATCCTTCTAAGTTGGGAACTGCTGATTGATGTTATTCTAAAAGTGTATTAGTTCTGGTTTAAGCACTTGGGCTTCAGGCCAGATATTTTACATTAAGAAGGTTCGTGGTCTGCACTCTTGAGGGAGGAGAGGCTGGACTCTGGCCTTCTGAGCTGGGAATTTCTGGTTAAAGGCTTATAGTGCCTGCAAATTTGAACTGTTTCTTACTGAAATTGGTGCATCTTGTTTGCTGTAGCATAGACTAGATCCAGGCCTGCTGAATCTAGCTTTGTTTGCATAACTTGAGCTCTAATCCAGGCCTTCTTAAAAGTATTCAATTATAATTGTTACTGCCTGTTAGTAACTTGATTAAAGTATAGCTATCATTCTAAGCCTTTTGGTTTAAGCACTTGGGATTCAGACCAGTTGTTTTACATTAAGAAGGTTTTTGGTCTGCACTATTGTAGCAGGACAGGTAGCTTACATCCTTCTAAGTTGGGAACTGCTGACTGAGGGCTCAGTGTCTGTTATTCTAAAAGTATATTAGCTCTGGTTTAAGCACTTGGGCACTAATCCAGGACTTCTTTTTTGGAGAAGGTTCCCCTGCACCCCAGTGGCAGGACTGTGCAGTTAGAACGTGCCTACAGGAACAGGGCTCAGTTTTGAGATTTTTTTTACTGGTTAATTGGGAAATTTGTTTAAAAGCCTTTTCTGATTGTTTGTAGTCATCTAAAGCAGTTTTAAGTGTATTTTACCATTTGTAGTTGTTTAAAGCTATTTTAAGTGTAATTTTACTGTTTTTGCCTTATCTTTTCAAAATTTTTTTTCCATGTTTCCCACCTGTTCTAAGCTAGTATAGTCTAGTTTTCAGGCTAGTGCTGAATTCAGGGCTGTTACAATTTTCTGAGTTGCCCATACCTTACTTGGATAGAGGGAGGTTTCTCTGTTCACCTGTGAGAGAGGGAGCTTTGAGCAGCCGTCTGTCCCTGGATTAGTGGTTCCAGCCCAGAAGTTAGTAGTTTTTGGGCCATTTTGGTCTAATTTCTATCTCTTTCATTTCCCTGCTGTAAAAAACACATTTGCATGGTTTTGCACGTCCTGGTAGTGCTGGTTAGCTAGGGCTAAATTTATCCTGGCTCCACCAAGTCTCCTCTTCAGTTTTTCCCTTGAAAGTAGTCTAACTCTCAACCTAAGCACTTAAAAAGCATCCTACAGTCCAGCACTTGCTCAGACATAATAGCAAGCACTAATATACCCGACACTTGATTGCCCAGCAGGGCAAGGCTCATTATTCACCCCTCACCAAACAAGCGACTAAGCAGCTCACCCTACTATTCAGACATGACCAAAGGGCAATTTCAGGTATACTCTCCAGTCCAGCTGGTGAACCTGGGTATCCTGAGGCAATGTTACAACTACCTCATGTACACAGACAACCCTCTCCTCCTACCATAAAACATTAACATATGCAAGAGATGCAATTATATAGCTAAATTGGAGGCTAAGCTCTAGCTACCCAAGACTGGAATAAGCAGTCATGAGGCGAAGGTTAACACCTGCACCACACATCCAGCCTCACATAGACATACTAAACCAGCACTGGCAAAAAATACACATAAATACATGAAATCATACTTTGAGGCTCTAAATAAAAACCTGCAAAAGCATCACAGACCTCCAAAGCAGACACCCAAAAAACCTGCACCTCCCGTCACAAACCAGACAACACATAAAACACAAAATCAGTGTGCTGCACAATCACAGCCCTTATGGCGAAATAACATACCTAACACACTAGTAATAGGTGACTCTATAGTCAGGCACACTGACGTCCCACTCACTAGGCTGGTCAAGGAGAAGGTTACTGTGAGCTGCCTGTTGGGAGCCAGAATATGCCACATAACACAAGCACTCAGGTCATTCCAGAACAAGTACAAATATGATTCTGTCATTGTTCATGCTGGTGTGAATGGCCTGAGATGAACCTCCCTGGACTACATGAAAAGTGACATAGAAGAGCTCCCTGAGCATGTAGCCCAGGCGGGTATGACCCTGACCCTGAGTAGCATCCTGCCCTCACCAAGAAAGATACCACAGTATAAAGAAAAAATGATCAATCTCAACAATTGGCTAAGCTTCTGGTGTCATTCAAAGGGGAACCAGTGTCTGTCAGCCTGGGATGACATGCTTGACAGGCCTCGTTGCTTTGCAAGAGACGGCTTGCACCTGTCACCCCTAGGCTTTTGAATACTGGCCAAGGCTCTTGCTGCCCCCGTAGTGCCTTTTTTAGGCAAGGCTCAAAAGTCAAACCCACCTCCGTAAACAGCACAAATAAAAAAATGAGGGTTATGCTACTCAACGCCAGGAGTTTAAATCTCAAAATGCATGCTCGAAGCACTCCTCAGTAATGAGAACGTCGACATCTGTGCAGTAACTGAATCTTGGTTCAAGGCTCCACAGATCATCCCAGCACTACCAAGCTACAACTCATACCACACATTTTGGCCACAGAACATGGACCGAAACACAAAAGGAGGGGGTGTATCCATATTCATCAAGGATACCTACACCTCCAGGTTAGTGGTGCAGCATGATACCTCCGAGATCATCCATGTGCAGCTAAAATCAGGCAAATCTGCAATGCAAATTGTGGCCTGCTACAGATCACCCTCCATGACCCAGGACCACCACTCCACCTTTCTGGAGACACTGGAAAACATGAAGGTCCTACCGAACACCCTGATATTGGGCAATTTCAATTACCCTACCATTAACTGAGAAAACTACTCAAGTAGAAACTCCCAGGTCCAGCGCTTCCTGGAATTTATCAACTCAAATGACCTGGATCAGCTGGTAAACTCCCCTACCAGAGGAGAAAACATATTGGACCTGGTCATCACCAACATGGGAGACAGGTGTTCCACACCAGAGGTCAACCCAACACTGGTTAGATCAGACCATAAACTAATCACTCTGGATGTCCACACCCCACCACCACCTGCAACTAAGGAAACCACAGTAAAAAACTTTTCTAAAGCAAACTTCACCTTACTTAAGACAGAGGTGGTAAGTTTCACAGCCCCCACGCTAAAGGATAACGCTGCCCAAGATGCAGAAACCTTTACAAATGCACTCTATGAGCACCTACTAGGATGCATGGATCGTGCCATCCCGAGCAAAACCAAGACTCACTCCCCTAAGAGAAGGAAACCAGTCTGGTGGACCCTTGCCATAAACAGGCTATACAATAGAAGGAGGAAACTAGTTCAGAAAAAAAGCAAATCCCAAGAAGGAAAGACATCCCTGATCAGTATCAGTAAGAAACTAAGGTCCCTCATAAAATCCTCCAAGGCTAACTTCAAAAGACAAATAGCCAAGGATTCGAAAGATAACCACAAAGCCTTCTTTAGCTATGTTAAGAATCTAAGTGGCAACTCACAGATATGCTCTGAGCTAGTGCAAAATAGCACAAAATATACTGAACCCACTGATATTGCCAACATCATGGCAGATGGATTCAGTGCAAACTTCACCTCCCTCTCACCCCCAAAAGGGCCCTCAACAATACTGGAAAAATGTAGTGTCCCGGAAATCACAGACGCACAGGTGAAAACAGCCCTTTCAAAAGCCAAAAGCACAGCGTCAATGGGGCCAGATGGTGTCCCAGGCTGCGTTTTGCACGAACTACAGAACGAACTAACCCCCCACCAAAACACACTGTTCAACCTCAGCCTCTCCACAGGCTACATGCCCATAGAATGGTGGACAGCAATGGTTATTCTGCTCCACAAAGGAGGGGCCACAACTGACCCTGGTAACTATCGCCCCATAAGCCCTACTAGCCTGGTCTGCAAGGGTATGGAGCACATCATCATGGAACTCATTAACAAAGACATTGGGAACCTCTAAACACTTGACGTGACCCAGTTCGGCTTTGTTAAGGGCAGATCATGCCTACTAAACCTGGTTGACTTCTTCGAGACACTCACCAAGGCCATAGATGAGGGGAAGGTAGCTCACACAGCCTACCTTGACCTCGCCAAGGCCTTTGACACCATTCCTCACTCAGGAATTATAGAAAAACTCACCAGCCTGAACATAAACTCCTACGTCACTAGATGGGTTGCCAACTGGCTTACAGACAGAACTCACACTGTAAGAATAGCGGGCTCCAGGTCCGACTCTAAACCAGTCACAAGTGGGGTCCCACAAGGCTCGGTCCTGGGACCCCTACTGTTCAGCATATACTTCTCAGAAGCACAGGCAAACACAGGAGGACTATAGCTAACCAAGTTCGCCAATGACTGCAAACTGGGAACCATAATTGACTCAACGGCTGACACAGACATTCTCCAAATAGGCCTTACTGAGACAGACACCTGGTGTCAAAGTCATGGTCTCAAGCTAAATGCCAAAAAATGCATAATCATCCCGTTTGGGAAAAACAAAACACCCATGCATTACGACATAGGTGGCAGCCCCCTTAATACAGAAGAGGTAATAAGAGATCTGGGGACCCAGGTAGATAGTAATCTCTCCTTTGACAATCATATTGCCAAAGTAGTTAGGACATCCTTCTATGTAGCCCATCTTATTACTAAAAAGTTCGCATCTAGAAATAAAGAGGTTATAGTGCCCCTCTACTCGTCACTCATCAGACCCATCATAGAGTACAATGCCCCATTTGGGATGTACCTCACAAGACACTTCCAACAGCTGGAAAGGCCACAAAAGTACCTCACCACGAGGATTACTGGTCTCAAACATATGTCCTATGTAGCCCGACTGAAAAAACTCCAGCTGTACTCAGTGGCATATCGCTTACTCAGAGGTGATCTCTGCCTGACTTACAAAGTCATGTCCAACTCAGAATTGATGGACATACTCCACCTAAAGAAATCCAAGTCACCATGAGCCACTCGCTCTAGTGAGTTAAACCTCGCCACAACAATAAATAGAACATGCTGGAGGGAAAGATTCCTGTCACAGAGACTCCCCATGCTTTGGAACAAAATTCCTAACTACATTAGGCAGATACCCTCACTAACACTCTTCAAGAGAAACCTTGGCGAGTGGCTGGGTAACAGAAAATACACCTCTGGGATCACTTCATTGGCTCTTCTTGACAGAGGCTCAGTTAATTAATCAATGGGGTGGCGAAAGCTGACACACTCTGGCTAGGCTTATAAATGCCCTCGGGCAGATAGCCTAGTACCTACCTATGAACATATATATACACACACATATATATATATATATATATATATATATATATATATCTATATATAAACATATATATATATATATATATATATATATATATATATATACATATATATATATATATATATATATATATATATATATATATATATATATATATATATACACACATATATGTATATATATATATATATATATATATATATATATATATACACACACACACACACACACACACACACACACACACACACATATATATATATATATATATATATATATATATATATATATATATATATATATATATATATATATATATATATATATATATATATATATATATATATATATATATATATATATATATATATATATATATATGTATATATCTTCATATATATATATATATATATATATATATATATATATATATATATAGAGAGAGAGATATATATATATATATATGTGTGTGTGTGTGTATATATATATATATATATATATATATGTGTGTGTGTGTGTGTGTGTGTGTGTATATATATATATATATATATATATATATATATATCCACACACACATATATATATATATATATATATATATATATATATATACATATATACACACACATATATATATATATATATATATATATATATATATATATATATATATATATATATATATATATATATATATATATATATATACATATATACATACAGATAGAGCTATATATGTCCATATATATAACACAATATACAGATGTATAGCAATACATATATATAAATATATATGTGTATTTTACATGTATACATATATCTACATATGTGTGTGTGTATATATATATATATATATATATATATATATATATATATATATATAAAAAACCATATCCTTGTTTTGTGTAAACATGACTGCTGCATATACCTTCCCAAATATATCACACCATATGTATCTGATATGTGTATATTTAGCTATAACAACACACTTGATTCTGCACTAATTTCACTAACAGGTACTACACAATTGTAGAATTCAAAGCAGTTGTTCACTACTATTCAGTATGCTTACTGACAGATATCTTGGATAAAAACATTAAACTTTTTCATAGCTATGATGGCTTAGTGGTTTTGTGCTGTGACTATAATGTACAGGGTCCTGGGTTCAAAACCTGCAAGGGCTGTTTATTTTGTTGCTAGGCAGAACAAGGGCTGCTGCATACAGAGTGGCTAAGGCAGTTATGAGCAGCTTGATCACATTACAGTCTGATAAAATAGCAGGCTAATGATATATTTAATAAGTGTATTTAATTCCATGTACATAACATGCATATATGTGCTGTCATTACAGTAGCAAGGGGTGTGAGTCTACTGTCTGGGATACCTGAGTATATATGGCTTGTACAACACTCTTTTTCCATTTGAATGTGTTACATACATGGGAAGTATCCCAGGTTATATGCATTCACACTGGCATGTAGTGTATCATTACATTACTTCTGTTGCTAGTGCTTTCCCAAGTAAGAGTAGATTGCATATTGTTGTAGTGGAACCAAACACCCCAGCATGCAAAGATGGACTCTGAGTCCTCACTGTCATGTTCTTGGTGTGTGAGCTGTGTGCCATTAAGTATTTCCTACTGGATATTGATCTGGCATGTGGATATTAACTGTAGACTACTGCGTGTATAGGACATGTCATTGAGGGCTGCTGTCATGTAGTAATGGCATATCTATCAGTGTCAGATGTCTGTCTCTCAACACAGTCATCTTAATGCATAACCAGTTGGCTAGCTGATGTCTGTCTGTCCTCTGTACAGATGTGCAGATGTCAGGTATCCATCTTGGCTGCTTACAAACAATATATGTTTGAGTGACACTGACATGTCTGCCCAGCTGTTATGAATGCCACAGCTAGGAATCCCCACCCTGTACGCACCACATGCCATGTATACCTCAACTATACTACCACAGTCAACAGAACATGCTTGGGTACAGGTCTCCAAGACAGACACTGACCATGTTATGTAATACATGTTGCATACATGTCAACTGGAGCACCTCACTGGTCCTCTGCATGAGGCAACCAGATGATTGGATGTTACATTTAACTCTCACCTTGAGGATCACTCCCATGTCATCAATTGATAGATGGCCTGCTGGCAAATGGCAGGTGGCATGATACCACTGTACACACATCCCCTACTCTTCCCATCTCTCCATAGACAAAATCCTGGTACACACCTATGAACACCTGCACCTATGGACCCCAGTACTAACAAATGTGTCAGTGTGCATTACTGAGAATAACAGTGTATGTGTGTTTGTAGACCTGTGGTTGCTAATACCCTGAGGCCCTTCACAACCACCACACCCCCCATTGCCATAGTTAGATATGGCTGCTGCTGTAATGGACATTACATGTACCTTGTTACACTTTTCACCCTATGGGCTACCTGGAGCTTGCAGTACCAGCACAACACTGTCGTACAAATGGGTAGATAGGCATGGGTTACCGTTTGAGTTCTGGCAAGTGTGTGTATGTGTGCAAGTGTGTATATTTGTAGGATACAGCATTCCGAGGCCACATTCTCTTAATAAAATACACCTTGTCACACAGTTTAAGGGATAGTGATGTTGCTGACTGTAGGGGAGCCATGACAATGCACTACCCTACTATCCGTGTGGCATGTGCAATAGATGCATATCCCTGTAGTAGCACTCTTGAGATAGACAAGGGGTTGTATTGCAGTCCTGGTCAATGGGTGATGGTGGGTATATCAGAGTATTAGCATGGGTTTCAGTGAGTACAATATCAAATGTGGGGTGTGGGTGCTGGGTATACTGTCTTTACACCATGGTACTCCGAGTACATGTCCCAAGGTCCACTGTATGGGGACCAATGTCACCATCAACCATACAGGTAACTGATTACACTATCCAGCCCAGTGATGCATGTGGTGTGCTCAACTTATCTGTAGCAGAATGGACACACTGTCAAGGTAGTTAGCACTGATAAACCCAGGTCTTTCAGATTTGTGTATGACTGTTATGTGTTTGTCACTGTGTATATGACAGTATGTCACACTATATATTGTTCATAAACAACCAATACCTCCCCCACGACCATACTGTACAGGGCCTGGTGATGTTCTTCACTTAACATGTAACCTGGAACACACCTCATCCTAAAAGCTGTGTGGTGTGTGCAATTAAGGCCACACACAATAGGAGCAATACGTACCTAGGTAGGGGTTCTAGTCCCAGTGTTACCAAGTAAGAGTGTGTGTGTATGTGAAGGGATTTATTTTAGTTTGCAGAATATACATGTCCCAGGAGGTCATCTGTCTGAGAACTGACTGGCAAATGATAACATTTCACAGGTATCATCCTATGGAAATTCATTCCATCACAACTAGTAGTAGATGTGTAAATGCCTTCTTCCCCACTGTATAGCTGTACAGCGATACTGGGATTAGTATATATAGCTGGGAGTGGATCTTGTGGACACAGCCACCTTCATTGCAGTTATTGTTGAGTGTATCCCCCCGCTTAGTTGGCTGTAATACTGTACAGTTCATGTTAACAGGTTTAAGTAGTTGTCAATCACACTATCTGCGGTTCTGCACCACCCCACACCCTCCAAACAGTAGGGCTGTGCCACCCACACCAGCACACCTATGTTTACCAAGCTTAGGATTGCACTACCTTTGGGAAGGGGACATATATCCTGCCAGTACCATCATCAATGACATTAAACTAGCAGACTGATTATTTTCCAATGCGTTGTTGTACCTATTCTGTCTTGGTGGAATTGCATAGGCTAAAATGGGTTCCTTGCAAAAGTACATACATCCATGTGTACAGTATTCTCTGTGTATTGCATCAACACCAAAGCATCTGTGTGTGTGTGTGTTATAGACAAATATGTGGTGTGTACCACCCAGTGCACTTACCATTGTCCACTGTAGAAGGGCTGCTGACATCAGCCACCATGCACTCACCTGTATACACCCCTCAGATATACTAGGCATGTGGCATATGCAGTAGCTGTTATACAGACCTGTGACATGTGTTCAGCTGTACCCAGGATATGGCACAATCAATGTGTCACCACACTGCCATAACCCTTGTAGGAAACAACAGCAGACCAACATCATGCTGGCACATGGACACCTACAATACAAATGGAATACATTATGAAGACCACAATCACTCAGTGTTAATAACAGCTATAATGCATCATGGCTGGACAGCTGCACATACTGACATGTAAGAATTAAACTTTAGCGCTGAAAACATGTTACACAGCATTACATTGGTACACTGTAGTACAGTCACCCTGTGCACCTGAATCATATTAGCCTGTCCCTGCATCGATGTTATGGATGACAGGGATGTAGCATAGGTATCATCATATGCACAGGGTGTGTTGTTGGTTTGCCAGAGACCTACGTTGAGCCATTCATTTGACATCATGTGTGCGTGTTAGGGAGTTTCATTATTAATTGGCCTGTTGTGATGTGGTGTGTGTAGGTATGGGGTTGCCCTAGCTGTGTTGGTGATGTGTGTGTGTGTATGCATGCACACAATTCTGCCATGTGGCTGCCCTATATAGGGGTTTGTTGGACAGCTGCAGACCGTACCTGGCAGGGTGTGCAATTCACCATCTCCTGCCATGGATATGAGAACTGTGCCTGCCAGGAGTTTTCCACGGGCACCACCAGGTACAAGCCATGATATGGTACTTTTCCCTGATGATGACATGTGTCCACTAGATCCATGTCCCTCTTAGGACTGACCAGGGCCATATGCACATGGCCTTCTGTGTTGTGGAGTGGACAGCACCCCCCCCCTACAGTGCTGGGGCTGGTACTGCCACTACAGGAGCAGCTCTGACTTCTTACAAGTCCACGTCAACCTCCAGCTGTTGATGTTGCTGGCCTACGTCCTCATGGCCATCACACTACTCCCACCCTATGGTCAAGCACAGACATGCTACAGTCGAGGATTCTCACCATTTCACCCAAACGTCTATCCAGGACCTGTGTAAAATAACGGTGGGTACCTGCAAGATCACGGACGTTGTCAATAACAGCAGAATGAGTAGCCCTCTGCAGCCTTGGATCCTGCCTGGTATACCATTCCATATGTGCCTGCACCTCCATAATGGCCTGAAACATGTGTTTGGTGACACCAGATGTGGCACTTTTGCCAGGGGCATGATGACCAGCAGCCCTCCTACGAGCACCCCTGCACATCTGCCTGTGTGGTACCTTGCTGGACAGCTGACTATGGCTGCTGTGTCCAGACACACATGCCATAGACATCACACTGTCCTGTCCCATGCCACCACCCAACTGTCCCTCATCTAAGGCCACTGGTGAAAGGGTATGTATAGGCAATGTGACTGTGTGCAGAGATGGGGTGGATAACATTGGGATGTCAAATGATGGCACAGCTTCAGCCCCTGACATCCCTGCCTGTACCTCAACACACTTATCATCATTGTCAGTGTCTGTATGGACACTAACAGTTTGCCTGCAGGAAGGACCCTTACCCATCTCGCCACCTGTGAGGGGAAAACAAGAAACGTACTTTAAGACCTGTACATCATTGCTTAACTGTATACACACACACACACACACACACACACACACCCACACACACACACACACACACACACACACACACATACAGGTGAGGTTGCACAAAGATATTACACACAGACCTCTCATTACCCATCTGTCAACATGCATGACATCTAGCACTCAACAGCATGCACTGCAGCTATAGTCAGTCCCTGTTACCATAGGTTCATAGGTAGGAACTAGGCTATCAGCCCAAGGGCATATGTAAGCCTAGCCAACAAGGTTCCCTGGCTTATGCCACTCAAGAAAGTTATTTTCCTGAGCCACTGTTGAGCAGAGACACAGAAGTGATCCCCAGGGTGTATTTCCTATTTCCCATCCACTCATCAAGATTTTTCTTGAAGAGTGCTAATGAAGAACTTTGCTTGACATAGATGGGTAGCCTGTTACAGAGTATGGGTAGTCTCTGGGACAGGAATCTATCCCTCCAGCATGTCCTGTTTATTGTGGTGACAAGGTTTAGGTACCTAGAGCATGTAGCTCAGAGGGATTGGGATTTCTTTAGGTGTAGCATGTCCAACAGCTCTGGGTTTGACATAGCTTTATGTTAGGCAGAGATCACCTCGGAGTAGGAAATATGCTACAGAGTAAAACTGGAGTTTTTTGAGATGGTCAGTGTAGGGCATTTGTTTGAGGTCAGTAATCTTCTTTGTGAGGTACTTCTGTGGCCTTGCCAGCTGCTGCAGATGTCTTATGAGGTACATTCCAAAAGGGGTGTTGTACTCTATAATGGGTCTAATGAGTGTCTAGTAGAGGGGAACAATGACCTCTTTTTTTCCTGGATGAGAACCCTTTTATGATGAGATGTGCCACGTAGAAGGACTTCCTGACTATTGTGGCGATGTGACTATCAAAGAAGAGACTACTGCCCACCTGGGTCTCAAGGTCTCTTATCACACACTCAGTGTTAACTAGATTGCTGCCTATGTGGTAGTTCATGGGTACAGAGTTTTTACCAAAAGGGATGACACTGCACTTTTTGGCATTGAGCTTGAGGCCATGGCTCTGATACCTGGCATCTGTCTCAGCGAGGCCCTTCTGTAGGATGTCTACATCATTTGGAGACTTGACTATGGCTCCTAGTTTGCAGTCATCTGCAAACTTCATTAGCCAGATGCCTTCTGTGTTAGCCTGTACTTCAGAGAAGTAGATACCAAACAGGAGAGGTCCCAGGACTGAACCCTGTGGTACTCCACAAGTCACTGATTTGAGGTCAGATTTGGAGTCTGCAACTTTTACAGTGTGGGTTCTGTCAGTGAGCCAGTTGGCAACCCATCTTGTGACATAGGGATTTATACCTAGTTTAGTGAGTTCAGCTATAATTCCAGAATGGGGGATGGTGTTGAAAGCCTTGATGAAAGATAGCCTGTGTGAACCACCTTACCCTCATCTACGGCTTTGGCGACTGCCTCAAAGAAGTCGATCAGGAGGCATGATCTGCCTTTCACAAACCCAAACTGGGTGGGATCCAGAGTTTGGAGGTTACCAATGTCTTTGTTTATGAGTTCCATGATGATACGTTCCATGGCCTTGCAGACCAGGTTCATCAGGCCAATAGGACGATAGTTCCTGGGATCAGTGGTGGCTCCCCCATTGTGGAGTGGGATAACTGTTGCTGTGAACCATTTAGTGGGTACAAAACCTGATGCGAGGCTATTATTGAACATGGTGCTTAGGTGGGGAGCCAGTTTGTTCTGAAGTTCATGTAAAACGCAGCCTGGGATGTTGTCCGGTCCCATGGATGTTGTGTTTTTGGCTTTAGAGAGTGCAGCTTTTACCTGCATAGTTGTGATTACAGGGAGTCTGCATTCTTTCTGTATAGATATGGGCCCTTTATGGGGTGTTGGGGGGTAAAGTTAGCACTGAACCTATCTGCCAGGATGTTGGCAATATCAGTTGGTTCAGTAATTTTTGTGCCATTGTGCTGTAACTCAGAGCAAATCTGGGTGTTGCCATCGAGATTCTTGACATAGCTATAGAATGCTTTTTGGTTGTCCTTAGAATCAGTGGTGATTTTGTTTTCATAGCTAGCTTTGGAGGATATTATAAGGGATCTCAGCTTCTTACTGAGGCTGACTAGGGAGCTCCGCCATGTATGGGATTTTGCTCTTTTTTGCAACAGTTTCTTCCTTCTGTTGAAAAGTTTGTTTATGGCAGGGGACCACCAGATTTGCTTCCTTTTTTGGGAGGATAGCATCTTGGTTCTGTTTGGGATAGCATGATCCATACACTTGTGTAAGTGCTTATAGAGTGCATCTGTGTAGGATTCAGCAGTTGTAACTGTATTGTCCATCTGCATGGGTGTCATGAAGTTCACCACTTCTGTCTTAAGAAGCATGAAGTTGGCTTTGGAGAAAGTTTTTATCATAGTTTCCTTAATGGGGGGTGGGGGCGGGATGTGGATATCAAGGCTGATTAGCTTATGGTTGGATCGGACCAAAGAGGAGTTGAGTTCAGGTGTGGAACACTGGTCACTCATGTTGGTAATGACTAAGTCTAGGATATTGTTGCCCCTGGTGGGGGTGTGGATAAGTTGATCCAGGGCATTGGAGTTTATGAATTCCAGAAAGTGCTGAGCTAATGAGTTGGTATACGAGTAGTTTTCCCAGTTAATGGTGGGGTAGTTGAAGTTGCCCATTATTAGAGTGTTTGGTTGAACCCTAATATTTTCCAGTACATCAAGAAAAGAGGAGTGGGAATCCGGGGGCATGGTGGGGGATCTGTAGCAAGCTACATTTTGGATTGCAGTTTTGCCCAGAATTAGTTGCACTTGGATAACCTCGGATGCACTTGGATAATCTCAGATGCATTATGCTGAACAAATAGCCTGGAGGTGTGGATATCCTTAATGAATATGGACACACCTCCACCTTTGGTGTTTTGGTCCAGGTTACATGGCCGAAAAGTGTGGTACGAGTTATAGCCTGGTAGTGCAGGGGTGCTCTCTGGAGCCTAGAACCAGGTCTCAGTCACTGCACAGATATCCATGTTCTCCATTTTAAGGAGTGCCTTGAGTGAGTGCATTTTGAGATTTAGACTTCTAGCATTGAGTAGCATTACCCTCAGTTTTTGATTGCCTGTTCCTGTTACGGTGGTGAATTTGTCATTTGAATCTTGCCTAAAAAAGGCACTATAGGGGTGGCAAGAGCCTTAGCCAGTATCCAGAATCCCAGGGGCAACAGGTGCAGGCCATCTCTGGCAAAGCATCATGGTCTGTCGACCATGTCTTCTCAAGCAGACAGATACTGAATCCCCTTAGAATGACATCAGAAGCTTAGCAAATTGTTGAAGTCAATCATTTTGTCCTTGTACTGTGGCATCGTTCTGGGTGATGCCAGAATGCTACTCAGGGTTAGGATCATACCTGCCTGGGCTACAAGATCGGAGAGCTCTTTCGTGTCTCTTATCATGTAGTCCAGGGAGGTATGTCTTAGGTCATTCACACCAACATGGACAATGACAGAGTCATATTTGTACTTGTGGAGTGACTTGAGTTCGTGGGTTATGTGGTGGATCCTGATACCCGACAGGCAGCTGACAGTAGCTTTCTTCTTGTTTAGCCTTGTGAGTGGGACATCAGTGTGCCTGACTATAGAGTCACCTATGACTAGTGTGTTGGGTACATTGTTTTGCCTTATTGGCTGTGGTTGTGTGGCACACTGAGTCTGTAGGCTATGTGTCATTTGGGTTGTGTTAGGGGATGGAGGTTGCTTGCGTTTCTGCTTTGGAGATCTCTGTTGCTTAGACAGATTATTATTGAGAGCCTCCGCAAATGTTTTTGTGTTACTATGTGTGGATTTTGGTGGTGTTGATTTAGTGAGAATATGTGATGAGTGTGGTGTACTGAAAATGTTTACCTTCTCCTCTTGACTGTCAAGTTCAGTCTTGGTTGGGGAGAGCTTTACCTCCAGTTTGGCTAGATAAGTGCATCTCTCATAGGTTGTAGTGTTGGGTGGTAGGATGAGAGGGTTGTCTGTGTACATGAGGCAATGTCTATACTGCCTCAAGATGCCCAAATTCATCAGATAGACAGGAGAGAACACTGGGAGCTGACCCTTGGACATGCCTGAATACAAAACTATTATCCTCTTGATAAGTGAGGAAAGTGAGTACAAGAGTTGTTTTTCTCTAAGCAAGTGAGAAAAGTAAGTACAAAAACTATTTTCCTCCAGATAACGAGGAAAGTTGAGTGCTATAGTAAATACCAACATTATACATCTCTGTGATGCATGGGTTGTGTTAGTAGGTGATGCCCCTTCCCCTGGAACACACTGCACCCATGTACTCAGTATTGCTGTGCACCTGTTCAGCACCCTGGCATGTACGTGCACCATACCTCACAGGTGTATACCCCATTGCTGAATGTGTATATGTGTGTCGGTTATGTTTTCTCTGCTGCTCACAGCCCCTATGTGTTTGTCCGATACATACCTGGGATGACATGTGGACAGATGTCATTAGTGAATGCCTGATGTCTGATTTAAAGATCTCATCATCAGCGGTGCATGTATGACCAATAAAATACAATTACACTGACAACCTTCAAACCTTACTGTGGCTATGAGCAGCGTACACATCCTTATTGACATGGCACCCTCTTCCCTGATATGTCATGGGGCCACAATACTGCATATGTTAACATTACACAAACCTATCTGACATATGACCTGTGCAATCAAATGCAATATCAAACAATTGTGTTAGTTGTGCAGATGCTGAATGAGATGCATACAGTTTATGGGTGCATAATTGTGCACACCCTTAACATGATGGTTTGTTGCACCAACTGTTAAGTGTACTACAGCAGTCACTATTCCTGGAAGGGGTATATTAGCATGGGCCATCAGCATCTGGCAGTATTTGGTCATTCTGCCCTACAAATGTCTCCCAACTCTGCAAGATTGCAAGGCCAACTCCTGTGCACAGCCCTTGGAGGTCACACAGTGCCTTCACCATTCCTGTGGAGTCAGGGTTATGTCTGCACAATTCATGACCTTGACTGTGTGCAGATACAGCCATTCTTAGAGAGCTTTGAATGTCCATTTCAGTTCACTGTTGTGTTTCAAGATTACACCCCTCCCCATCCTCAGCCTTTTTGCAGATGCTTGAAACTATGGGCTACATATGAGTGTCATTTTGCAGTGTCCCAAATGTAGAACACCATGTGTACCGGCTAGTCCCTGCTAATGAATGGCAAACATGCAGGTGTACACTGGTACCAGCAAGGTACAGATGGGGATGGTGGGCCTGAGGTGGGGTGAGGTGTTGAGTGTGCAGCACATGTATCTTAATTGATACTGTCTGTAGGTTACCAACTTGGTCTTGGCACACCATTACATATTGCAACACATGCCTTTGGGGGACATTTGATGTTATGCATATGCTACCTGTAGAGAGCCCTGGCTGATGTTTCCTGTGGAACAACTGTCCCATCTGATTACTCTGACCCATGGGCCACACTTATGCAGAGTCCAGCTGATTGTCGACACAGGTACTGCACAGCCAGTACTTCCAGACATTCCTGAAACTCTCTCATTGTTGCGGCATGTCACTAGGCAGCCTGCATGACCAGTTTGCAACATGTGTAGTCATCTGTCTTGGATGGTCATCTGTTTATTGTCTACATTAATGTTGTCCTATACATCCTTGTCACATACATGACTGTCTGCACTGTTTTCCATGGTATATGCAATGGTGAGGTAAGGCTACATGTCCCACTCCTGCGTGCTACCTATTGGGTATGGGATCTCTACCATGGCTTGTAAGGTGTGTGCAAGACACGGCTGCCTATGTTGCAGGTGAGTCGGCACATTTGATGGACAAACGTCTTGGACAGCAGACCATTTCTTGGTGTGACGTTGAGGACCTGTTCTTGCTGGAAGGTGCCCACTCATGAAGAATGAAGGCTGTCAGTAACTCAAAAGCTGCTTCCACATTATGTTATTTGGCGTGTATGCACACATATGCTTCCAGTGTTTGTTAAGGTATGTATTCCCTATATTTGCTGTCCTAACATAGGATTCCATATTACACATTCATTGCTCACATTAGGACCACATTACAGGTTATAAGGGTTGTGGAATGTGGTGTTGTGATCTGCCGTTGTGTAGATCTGTAACAGTTGCCATTGTAATAGGGGTATATACACTGTTGTAACACTGTATAAGGGTGATGTTTCAGACATGTTCCTACTGTAGCCCATTTATCCCACCATTATGTTCACCTCTGTGCACACATATGGCAATGACAGGTTGTTAGTTATATTGCAGGACTCTTACATACCCTTCAGATATGCCACCATGGTGACCACTGTAATGAAGTGCAGTTAACAGCAACAGTAAGTGAACATGTACTGCATGCATTATGGGTAGGTGTGTTAAATGTGTGCATGGCAAATACCATGACCAAACAACACCATACTCACCAGCTACAGGCTGTTGCCCCAGAGGTATATCAGAGGGACCTACATAGTTGTGTGAGAGATGTGATGTCAGTAGCCACACCAGTGGCATTGGTACAGGGTGGGAGCAGCATTACAATACATCAACAGTACAAACCTACAATACTAGAGATTATGCACATCTGTTTCTTACTACAATGCAGCAACAGTCCATATATATTTTATCTCACATATGCATGATTAAACTCTACAGATGCAGATGGATAAGCAACAGGGGTCTACTAATGTGCCCTGGGGCCGTACCTGCACGCTCCTCATCTATTGTGTGGGTAGTATCTACCTCCACAATGCTCTCCACAGGGTTTTGCGTTTGTGGTGGGGCAGGTGCCCCGAGCCTGGTGAGGAGCTCCTCAGCATGTGTCAGGGGGGGCTGGATGGCATGGCCCCCCCCCCTGTGGCTAGCTGGTCCCTCCTAACTGCAGCAGCATGCTGACGGGCATGGCGGAGTAGGTCAGTGCAACAATGTCGGACCTGCTCATAACTGCGGTTATGCAGGCCAACATCATTTACCCTGTAGATGAGCTTGTGGGCTAGTGCTTACTGTCTTACAGACAGTTCTGTTTGTCAGTGTGATAGTGATGTTTTAAGTTAAGCATGTTATGCAACAGATACATTTTCATTGTGACAACTTAATTCTTTTCCCCCAGGGGTTGAGTACAGAATGTAATTGAAGGCTGCTGAACTACATCTGTAATTAATTAGTGTTGATTGATTCTTATCTTCCAGGCCAGTGTTTATTTACTGTTGTACTGCTTGAAGGCCTTGACCTGGACAGCAACATATGTTATGCTTTCAGATTACTGTATCAAATGTTTTGCTTGAGAGTTGCTTTACTCAGTTATTATCTATTTCAAACACCTAACTGCTATATGAAATGGCATATACAACTGGAATAGTACACAAATAAACATTTCTATGTATGCAAACCCATGTGTGGTGTCATATCCTTTGACTTGTCTGTGGGTATGTTTCATGCAATACTTGTCTTTTGTATTACAGAATCAAACACTGGCCATTTTAAAAGGTGGCAGCTGTAGGAATACTCGCTGTTCAATATGCTGTGCACCCTCTAAATATCTATCTTCTTATAGATATTTATACGTAGTAATATATGTATATGTGTATGTAGGTGTATATACATATATATCTATATGTATATATATATATATATATATATATATATATATATATATATATATATATATATATATATATATATATGTGTGTGTGTGTGTGTGTGTGTGTATCATTGGAATGTTTACTGCTTCCACATTGTACATTCCCTATGGTAGACAGACTGTTCTGCATGATATGTTATTGATATCATCCTGACATCATACAGCTGAGATGGATTACTGTTAACTTGAGGTAGCTATGTTGTGTAGGGTCCTGGGTATGAGACTTGCAAGTGTTGGTTATTGTGTTGCAAGGCAGATCTGTTCAGCTGTGGAGGAGGGGATATCAATAATTACAAGAGGTACTTAATTTGGGCTCCCTCACCTCCATTAACGGTGCCTTTGGTCATATATTTATTTGTTGTGTTCTTTCATACTTCTAAATATCTATCTATTTATCTGCCTATATATATATATATATATATATATATATATATATATATATATATATATATATGTGTGTGTGTGTGTGTGTGTGTGTGTGTGTGTGTGTGTGTGTGTGTGTGTGTGTGTGTGTGTGTGTGTGTGTGTGTATACATATATATATATATATATATATATATATATATATATATATATATATATATGAAGACATACATATATATATATATATATATATATATATATATATATGGATGTATGCATATATGTATATATATATATATATATATATATATATATATATATATATATATGTATATATATATATATATATATATATATATATATATATATATATATATATATACACACATACGTACAGATATCTACATATATAAATACATTTCGTCTACTGTTGAATGACTGTGCTGGATGATATGTTAGAGCAAACATCAGATTTACTTTCATCTGACATGGCTTAGTAGTAAATCACTTTGGCTATAATGTGAAGTGTCCTGGGCTTGAGACTTGCAAGAGCTGCTTATTTTGTTGCTGGGCAGAACAGGGGCTGTTAGAGACAGAGTGATTAAGGCACTTTAAAGCAGTTGTAAGTGGGTTTGCATGGGTTTGTTGGGAGCTAAGCAATGCTTACGTGAGCTTAACTTCACTTGTGGCCACTTAAACCCACGCTAATTTCAAATAAAGAAAAGAAAAAGGGAGATAGGACAGTGGTGAAATTGGGCAAGCAGGGGGACAAACAAGAGGAGAAACAAGTAGGGATGTGCAGGACGGGTGTAGAAAAGGACCATAGCTCTGCATTTCTTTGGCAGCAACAGCTGCTTTCAATGGCGGAAATTTAGAATTTGGAGCCTCACACCCTACAGGGAGGTGTGTGGACATCGTACAATATGGATGATTGGTAGGGTTAAATTGTATGCTGGGTACATGTCTCTGGACGAAATGCAGAGCTATGTATGGGATGTGATTTTTTTTTTGTGGGACAGATGCCCTTTTTTGTTTTTAAGGTGAGAGTGGGATGTTAAGGAAGCATTATTGGTAAGTGTGGTGAGGGAGGTTTGGTAGGAAAGGTTGCATTTGCAGACAGACAAGACAGACAAGACAGCAGACAGGGGCGGTGTATGACACATGGGGAGGTTAAACACCTTGATGGGGAGGGTAGTTGGGAGTATGAGGCTCATGAACCCCACATATGGTAGTCATGGCACTGATGTCCCCACTCAATGGCAGTCACTACTACTCCTTCACAGCCCCGAAGGTGGCTGTACTGGGGGCTGGGCTGGAGGGGCTGCCTGCCCCTCTAGCTGCAATGGCCTGCCCTCCAACTGGTGCAGGGGGTCATCCAGCTACATCTGGAGGACACTGCACACCATGCCACAGACCTCATCCCAGGTGACAACGTCCTCACCGTGCCCACTTGCAGGGGTGGCGAGCCCCATCCCCTGCAGCTGTTCCACCCAAGGGTGGTGCAAGACCAGCAGATGAGGGAGGTCTGGCTTGGGTCCCAGATGTGCTGGGACCCAATGCCTCAGCCAGGTGGGGTGAGAGAGGCAGATCTGCTGGGATCTGCCTTCCCATATGTGCTATGGTGTGGAAATTAACAATGAATATTGGTTAGTCATGCACAACACATTACACCATTAGTCAAAATAGCATGCATGGATATTTGCATTTACTCAAAATAGTGCAATTATAACAGTGCCATAGCAAACAGAACCCATGCATATATGGAATGGCATTCAGGGTTGCAACAGCATGCCAGTTAGTGGTATGTCAGGCAGGCAATAAGATTATTATTCAACAGGGAATATTGGTATACACACAGTTTAAACAATGATAAACAAAATGGAACATACCCATGTTGGTTTCAGTGTGATGGCTGGATCAGTTGAGTGGTGGGGGAAGGGAACAGATTCAGTTGACAACTGCTATCAAGTACATTTGTCAGTACACTACAGTTCACTACTCTACATTCTGACCACAGTTACACTCTACCTGGGCCATGTGGTTGCTACAGCACACCATCAGCTGTAGATATCAACAGAGCAATTATACCCTTATTTTAGTTATACACATCAGACCTGTTTCTATACCAATTTCTTTACCTGTGGGCCTGTGCAGATGAACTATGTGCACATTACATTGCTGTTTCTACACATATTTCAGATGCACATATTAGTTGCAGGCCCTGGAGTATGTGTTGTGTCTTTCACATACATCTACTGTGACATTCTCTGTGTGCAGGTTTCTTGTCAACTGGGGAAACTATCCATGACAGCTTGACACTTGTGGGGCTTGTTTGGGCCAGACTGCAGATTGGGGATGTCTAGCTTGCATCTATTTGTAGGCCTGGGGCTGATCAACACAGCAATTGAACACATCATACTAGTATTTCTATTCAGGATTCTTTACATGTGTGACCTGTATGGAAAATGCATGTGTTGCAGTACATTATTTTTTCTATTCAGATTGTAGTTTAAAACTGTAGAACCAGTCTGAGGTGTTAGTCGTGGTCCCTGGATTCGAACCATGCTGTGTGTGCATAACTCAACTACAGGCCTAGTCCTTACCAGACTGAGCTACTGGGGAGGTGTTGTGTGTTGTTTGTGACATTTCTACCTAGTACATATTTTTGTGCACAGTACTTTCATTATGACATGTTGCATTATTTGTTTCCCATTTTCAGTACAAATTATGCATACACAACAGACACTGGTGTCACTGTTTGTGAAACGAGCACATAAGTTGGATTACATATTTGACTGTTTTACAACTACATACTGCAATTTAGATTCCTGAGTACACAGTATAGGTTTTATGTCTGTACCTGTTAGCCTTATACATTTCTCAGTACATTCACAGCTAGATACAGCTGAAATTGAAAGGTTAAGACAGGACAATGCTGGCAGACAAACAAGTAAAACACATTCTGATGGGAATATGTACTGTTGCTTTTTTCCAGTTATTTGACATGCCCATTCTAAAGTATGCAGACAAGCAGTGCTAAATCAGTTCACCTCAGTTAATGCATTCTGCAGGACATACACATTTCTATTTATCAGGTACAAGTGAGATGACACACACCAGTGTTTGGGATCACCTTTATTAGTTTTGACATACATATCTGTGTACGACTCAGAACTCCACAATTACTATTCCTGCATGATCTGCACAGAGGGGATGCTTTTCATTTGTAACTGTTACAGTAGCCCTGACATGGCGCTTTCTTGGCAGGTTCACTCAGACTCACTCATACATATTCTAATATTCATCTCCTGCATATTGTACCTTGTTTGCTACTGATATCTGTATTACACAGCAGCTGAGAATACTCCATTGTAACACTGGCAGCCTGACTCAGGCATTTATTCCTGACTTTTACAGCACAATTATATATATAGGCAGTACTACCATTACTATAATTTTGATTTCTTACTGCTAATAGTAGGGGTATTCTGTACTCACCATACTGGCTACACAGCCAGGCTAGTCACTGGGCATGAGCCAGCACATTCTGGGACCTCTCTGCAGCAGCTGTATGGGGAGACATCCCACATTAATCACACCTGCAAAGTCACAAGTTGAAATTTTTCCATACTTAGAGATACATAAGACTGCATACTTACAGACAGGTGGGACATCCTGCACTCGGGCTTCTTGGATCCACAGGTCCAAGAGTGCAGCCCTCCTCCGCTTCAGGTCATTATGGTAATGATGTACCTGCTCACCAGTCCAGGGTATGCCAGTGGCACTGGTGAGAGCACGTGCAAGCTGGTCCTAGGCCTCCACTTTGTACTGCAAGCCCTGGTACTGGCCCTGCAGCAGCCTGCCATCATTTTTTTAACTAGGAGCCCAACCATAACCCTGGACTCCTGGATGCACCAACGTTGTGCTCAGAAGTGCACACCTTCTCCAATGCCAGCCATTTCGGTCCTGCTGTGTGCAGTCCCAAATGGTTACGGCTTTATTCCTGCCTGTGCAGTTTAAATAGGGTAGTTTTCCTGATTTTTTTTTTTTTATTGGCCGGTTTTAATATGCTGCACTATGCTTAACTCCATGCAAATCCACATAACAATGCTTACACCAGCTAAGCAGAGCTGAAACTAGGTAAGCAATGCTTACACTAGCACAGCATTGCTTAAATCTATTTTTTTGTTAAATTTATAAATTATTTTTTTACATTTATGTTTTACATATTCCCACCCCTACTGTGCTATATGTGAGCCATATGATTGACATCTATCATTCACATTCCTTAAAAGTTTATTAAATAGCTTGTCAGAGAGGGGATTCGAATCAAGCATGTTCTATATGCTATACCATGGCAGTACCACTATGCTACAGTAATTTGATGATGTTTTCTATCACAGTAGTACTTGTATATCATTTTCAGGATTTCAGCCAGGCTAAGCATAGCAGCACTCTGCACAAACAAGCTGCGTGGTGCTTAAACTTTGGATTTATTTCATGAAAAAAAAAATATTACTTTTTTTATTTTTATTCCTTTCCTCTTGCCCTACTGCTTCCATGCATGTAGGGCAAGAATACTTACATTTGGGGGTGTGCACTTGAAGGCTGCTGCCTTCTAGGTGTTTGTGGTATTTTTTTTCAGTGTCCGCAGAGAGTGAAATGTTAGCTATTTACATTTCAGTGTCTGCGGACACTCATTTACTATATAATATTAGACCCAGGCTCTAATATTATATAGTTTGACACTCATTCATGTCAGAAAGTGCCATATGGCACTTTCAGAGCGAAGGGGGTGTGTTTCAGGTGCTGGCACTACTGACACACGCCCCTTGCATTCATTCCTGGTTTGTGTCCATTTAGTTTAGATAGCAGCGTGCCTTCATGCATATGCAAGGCTTGCTGCTGTTCTAAACAGACACGAACCACTCAGTGTAAGAATAGCCTTATTCTTGCATGCAGCTTTGTGAATCAAGGGGATAGACATTCTCCTTTTTTTTTTTTTTTTTTGGTATCATTCCTTGTGCAAAGTTTGGCATTGTGCATTGGTGACTGTCAGTGGTCAGTCATTAGCAGTGAATGCTGTGTAATTTGCCAAGGCAAAACCTCAAAAATGTAATTTGGAATGGCATCAGTAGTGCAAATGAGACTGGTGCTGGTGCACTTCCATCAGCACTCTGAATAGCACCGAGGGGTATGCAGATTTATACAAAAGTAGATTCATCTGGATCTTATACAAAACACACAGCAACCCAATGATGTCTAAAATGTTTAGTAGAAAAAATAATTCACATTAGTGCTTACCATTGTATGTATGTCCAGTTATTGACAGACATGAAGTGCAGTGTTATGATTTAAAGAGAAATATGAAGTGGGAGTTGAGTTTTAATGGGCTGGCTGGTAGGAAATTAAAAGGCAGACAGTATCTTAGAAAAGCAAAATAGTGGGAACTCTAAAATCAGCATGGCCGTGTCAGTGGTAAAGTTAGAGGTACCCTAAGAGGCAATTAAATAGGAATGAAAGAAAGAAAAGAAGACAAGGATAAAAAAAAGAATTGTACTAGCACAGAAATTTTATCATAATGGAATGACAGGTTGAAAAATTGGGAAATATCCTGCTAAAACATTTGCATCTTATGAAGTACAAATGAATGTGGAGCGGTCCAGTGTTAGAGCAGACAGTATCCCAAACTGCAGGAGCTAACTTTGTGAAGGTACAATCTATAAGAAACCAAAGAAGTGTGTGTGTGTGTGTGTGTGTGTGTGTGTGTGTGTGTGTGTGTGTGTGTGTGTGTGTGTGTGTGTGTGTGTGTGTGTGTGTGTGTGTGTGTATGTGTGTGTGCGTGTGTGTGCGTGCGCGCGTGTGTGTGTGTAGATAGATAAATAGATATAGATATATAGATACATACACACACACAAACACTCTAACCCTCTCCAATCTAACTTACTTGTCTCAACAAAATACACTGTTGACATTATAACAACTTGGCTGTCTGTACCAATACCACCCCTGTGTTTTCCACCAAATGCACATTTGACAAAATGCAGGGGAACTGACTGTATACATTCTTTTAACCTGACTATCCATTTTATGAGGGATTTAAACGCAGTCTTACAATTTTATTTTATTTTTTTGGAATACGTTTTTTAATTCATTATTGGCATTTTGTGTTTGTTTTTCTTTTATTATCCCTGTAGGAGCCTTTCTCCACAGAGGCTTGGTGCTTTCTGTTTTTTTTTTTTTGTTTTTTTTTTTTTTGTAACATCCCTGCCTCTTTTTCCACTGAGTGAATTCTCTTTGTGCAATCGACAATAGCCTACTTCACCATTACTGTCTGTATTCTGGGAGACTGTGTCTTTCACATTCTTATTTCAAGCCTGCTGACAGCTATCATGATTTTCAGAGTCCCCATGCCTTCAGTTACATTTGTTAAAATGCTGAGGATTTTCCCCACCTAGTTTTTCCAGGTACTCATTTTTATATGGCAGTCTCCACTTTTCTATTTCACTTCTGTCACTTCTTCCGTCTTTTAATTCCTTAGAATGGTATGATTTGTATCCTTGCTTCATTTTTCTTTGTTAGTTAGAGTGGAACTTGATAGTTAATATCCATTCTTTCTGGATAAATGCTATACCCTGGAAGGGGATGAGTATGAACTTCAGCCATGGATCTGTACATATTCTATTGGTTCAGTACCCACCCAAGTAATTTTTATAGTGGTTGAATTAAACTTTTCCCCCCACAAACTAAAATATGTTCATAGAAATATCAATTTTTTATGGAATATTCATGTCATTTATTGTTTGTTTGTTTGTTTAAGCCATGTAGCTTGAGTCTACAGACATATTGTTTGCCTCCATTTTTGTTACATAAATCAAAGTTTAACAATAATTAGCCTAAAGCTAACCAATATGACAGATGACTGCAAAATGTGAGCTGTCAGTGAATCCCCCAAGATGAAAACACCATTCAGGAAGGTCTAATACAGTCATAGGTTCATAGTCTCATAGGTGTGTAGTAGGCTAAACCACAAGGGTCTTTTTAATTTAGACTCGTATCCCAAATCTCTGAACATTTCTGTACCCTTGGAAGTGTAATCAGGGACTTGGGAGATGAAACATTTGCAAGCAGGCGCCTGGGAGATGAACTATTTACACATTGTCTATGCCCATTAGAGACATGGGTGCCAGACCAGGGATGAATTTCCAGTTCCCCATCCAGTTGTCCAAGTTACACTTGAATGGGGTTAGGGAGGAACTCTGCTTCACATGACTAGGGAGCCTGTTCCAGAGAAGGGGTAGTATCTGGGCTACATACCTGTCTCTCCAACAGGTGCTATTTATATCACAGGTAAGTTTTCAGTCTTTAGAATGGGTAATTCTGGCACTGTTTGCTTTGCAGATACCCCATCAGGGTGAAGTCTGACAATGCCTTGTATGCCAGACATAAATCTACTGTCAACAGTCTGTAGGAGAAAGAATACATGGATAGGGCCTTGAGACAGTCTGTACAGGACATGTTACTTATGTCATGTATTCATTTAGTGAGGAACATCTGTGGACATTCCGATTGTTGGATGTGCCTGGTTCAGTACATACCAAAGATGGCATTGTACTCAATTATAAGTCTGATGAATGTTGAACATATTGGAACAATGACCTCTTTGGACCTAGATGCCATACCCTTTTTATAAGTTGCCAACATAGAATGATTTTCTCACTATGGACACATGATGGTCAAAGGCAAGATTATTGTCTATGTGTATCCCCAAATCCCTAACTACTGGGTCAACTCTTAGGGGTATGTTGTCAATATGATAGTTAATAGGGAGAATGACATCCTGAAGGATACTATTTTGAATTTCTTGGCATTTAGTTTTAGTTCATGTCTCTGACAACAGTTTTTTGTCTGTGTCAGCCATTCCTGCAGAATATTTGTGTCAGTGGTGAATTCTGCCAGTGCTCCTAATTTGCAGTAATCTGCAAATGTAGTCAGCCAGAGGCCATTGACACTGGCCTTTACTTCAGTGAAGTAAATGCCAAAAAGCAGTCCTATGACCAATCACTGAGGGAATCTGCTTGTGACTGGCCTCTTTGTAGAGATGGACTTCCCAAGTCTAATTTCCTGGGTCATGTCTGTGAGCCAGCAGGTTATCCACTGAGTAAAATAAGGGTTTATACATAACTTGATGAGGTTTCCTATGTCATTATTAATCATATCCATGGCTTTGCATATGAGACTAGTGAAACTTATGGGTCTGTAGTTTCCAGGGTCTATAGATGGCCCACCTTTGTGCAAAGGGATTAGTGTTGCTATTCTCCATTTGTAGGGAACCAGGCCTGTTTGGAGGATACAGTTAAATACCAATTCCAGAAGGCCTTATAGGTAATGTTTCATGCTATTTAGAAGGCATTGTGAGATATTATCTGGGCCCATTGATGCAGTGTTTTTAGCCTTACAGAGAGCATTAAGGACTTGTTCCCTAGTGATAGTAGGGGGATGTATATTTGAAGTCATTTCCTGAGAGGAGGTTGAGAGAGAGGGGTAAAGTTGGAGCTGAATTTGTTGACCAGTAGGTTGACTACATTTTCTGGCTCAGTATAGGTGGCTGCATTAACAATGAGCTCTGCACATAATTATGTATTGCCTTTGAGGATGCAAACATAGTCTTGTGGTTGTCCTTGACCTGGGAGGCCAAATTTACCTCAAATTTGGCTTTGTAGACTTTGTCATCTGAGTTGTTTGTTTAGTTTGATGAGAGTGTTTTTATCCTGCTGGGTGCTACATCTCCTAATTTTTGCCATGATTATCTTCCTTCTGTTATATAACCTACTGATGTTGTGATTCCACTAGGGTGACTTTTTTGAGTTAGTTCTGCACTTCTTCCCTGTGAGTACAGCTGCCTCTATGCAACTATTAACACATTTGTATAGAGGTTTTGTCAACAGTTCCATGTAGGCAGTAGTATTCTGAAAGTTTGTAGGGGCTTAACATTTTGCCAGGTTATCACTTAATAGTAGGAAGCTAACCTTAGAGTAGTTCCTGAACATTCCAGGGTTAGCTGGAGTTCCAGGTTTTATTTTTATTTCAAAGGAGACAATTTTGTGGTCTGACTTTACCAGAGAAGACAGTGAACTAAGGGGTGTGCAGTATGCTCCCATATTAGTGAGGAGCAGATCTAATATGCTTGCTTCCTTGGTTGGTGTATTGACAATGTTATCCAAGCCATTTGTATTTACAAAATCCAGGAATCCCTCCCTGTGCCTGCATGTCTGGTGTCATGTATGATTTCCACTTAATAGTGGGGTAATTAAAGTAGCCTATGAATATGGTATTGCAATGGATGGTGAATGCTTCCAATAAGTTTAAATACGTGTTATGGGCTTCCTGGGTCATTGAGGGAGACCTAAGCCTTGCATGGAAGTAATATAGGATTTTGGGTGTGGTGATTTGGTCATGGAGAAGTTCAAGTGCATTGCCCTGTTTGACCAAGTTTGAGGTATATTTGTTTTTGATATAAATCAAGACATCTCCACCTTTAGTCCCTGTTTGTGTTATAGCTGGTCTAAATGTGTGGAAGGCATTATTGCCTTGTACTGCCAGTGTGATCTCCGTGGCTTGAAGCCATGTCTCAGTGACACACATACATTAGTATTCTTGAGTGTGAGGAAAACTTGTAGGTAGTTGAGTTTTTTGTTTAGACTCCTAGCATTAAGCAGTAATGCCTTAATTTTTTCTTGGTTTGGTTTGCTATATTGGAAGAACTTTCAGTTTGGCATTGTCTAAAAAAGACACTATGGGAAAAGACAATGTTTCAGCTAATATTTGAAAGCCTAGATGGGAGAGGTGCAGACCACTGGTGACAAAGCAGCAAGGTCTATTGGACATATCCTTCCACACTGACAAATATTGCATCCCCTTAAAATGACACCACAAACTGAGCCAATAAAGTCAGTCATGTTCTGTTCATATTGTGGCATCATCCTTGGAGAAGGTAAAATGCTGCTCACTGTTAAGCTCATTCCAGCCTGGGCACATATTCTGAGAGTTCCATGATATCTCTCTTCATATAGCCTAGTGATGTACATCTCAGATCATTTACACCCACATGGACTATGACTAAGTTATACCTGCACGTATGTGTAAAATGGTGGATCAATAAGCAACTGACTATGACTTTCTCCTTACTTAGCCTGTTGAGAGGAACATCAGTTTGTCTCACACGGGAGTCTTCAATGACCAAAATATTGGAGTGTGTGTCATCTTGCCTTAAGGTCTTAGAAGTACTGGCTTCATGATCTGTATCTGTATATATTGATGCGGGTGTGGATTTGAAAGAATGCATTCAGGGAGGCTGAGGATATTTGTTATGTGTACTTCATCTAGGAGGTCTTTGAGGTTTAGAAAGTTTACATTTAAGAGCCTCAGCAGGTGTAGGTCTAGGTTTCTGCTTTCTACTGTGTGTGATGGGTGCAGCATTTGTACTACTGACAACCTGATTAACATTAGGTGTACGTTTATGTGAAAGGTTTGCCTCCAGTGACATTGCATAAATACATCTCTCACATACTATATCAGTTTGTTTGAGAATGAACAGGTTGTCAGTAAATAAAAGGCAATTTCTACATTACCTCGGGATACCCATATCCATCAAGCTGGTAATGGAGATAATAGGAAAATTCATATCCATGGCAACAGACCCTTTTTTATTGTTTACTTTATATCCTCAGTCTAACTGTCTAATCTCCACAGTATTCAGTTTGCAACTCTGGGAGCAGTGCTCGTCACTACAGACTAGTAGCCCTGTGTGCAACTAGGTATTGGTGAAATTTCAAGAGTGCTTTTACTGGAAAATGTCAACACAAGGTGTGTGTGTCTACTCAGAGCACTGTCAAACACTTGAGGGGAAAGTAGTAAGTAGACCCTGATGATTTATGGATGAAGTATTTAGGGAGATATTCTGAAGTTAGGTTAGACAGCAGCTAATGAAGCAGTCCTTACAAAAAAGAAAGAAAGAATTAGCTTTGACATGAATTATGGAAAGAGGGGATTCCCCTGATTGGCTACTGCATGGCTACTACTAGTGATGGTCTCACCACAGCTTCATGCTGTTGGAATACAGTGCTCCTGTGCTTCTACTTTCACAAGAAGCAAAGCAGTAGCACCAATACCAGAAAAAGAACTAGGCCACAGGCTCTTGGTGATCAAAAGACTTGTCTTTGATGATGCAAGGGTCTGTACACATCTTATAGCCTTTTCCTGGTAGATGCCTTGAATAGCAACCAGACCAGTTGGGAAGGTCCAACACAGACACCAAATGACCAATCAGAAGCAGTGAGGAATCAATGCACTCTGCTTCTTCTATCAACAGAGCAAAATATAAACACAGATTCCAGGCTGGCATCTATCAAGCAATTTTCAGGCTTTCTGGTGATTATCAGTCTTCAGGAAATAATGTTCCTATGCTTCTTCTCTCACCAGAAACAAAACAGAAGTGCTAATTACAAAATAACTACTGAAAGGCAGAATGTGATCTCTACAATAATTGGTGGTCTTGGATAGGATGTTGCAGATTTTAAAGTTATGATTGAAAAAAATAGGTTAATATCCTAAAAGCTGCAGTGTGCACTAAGCAGTTAGATATGACATAAGGGATAACTTAAGCTCTAGCTATCTAAGTGGAGAGTCACTAATTATAAAAGAGCAAGATAGATTGAAAGGAGTTGGGCACTTT
This sequence comes from Protopterus annectens, assembly GCF_019279795.1. NCBI lineage: Eukaryota > Metazoa > Chordata > Ceratodontiformes > Protopteridae > Protopterus > Protopterus annectens. The sequence continues at coordinate 394,596,133 of NC_056729.1, read as the reverse complement.
GTATTCTGGCTCTATGGAATACAGTGGGATAGCCAATAAATTTATATAAGTGATGGGGGGGTGGCTTCACAAAATGATAATTTTGTGCTTACTCACAAGAGCCTACAAAAGAGGAGATGGAATGAAATATATGGTAAAATTAACATAAGGGGCAGGTAACTAGAAAGATAGCTGAATTTAAAAACACAACAGTACCAGGCTAGAAGGGTGGGAGAAATTTAATTTCTGTGTGATTCACCAGAGACACAACTGTGGTCTCTTTCCTTGTTTAAAAATGCAATTAAAAAAGAATACAAGTAAAATGATTGTACTTCTTACAGTGAAGTACACAAATGCAAACAGCTAATGATCAATCCCAAAAGATGGAAAGCCAAAACAGTGAAAAAACAAAAAAAAATGTACGTTTTATGCAAGGGATCAAGCCCCCCTGCACTGCCCGTGTGGGGGGCTGAACCCCTCCATACCCCCAGCTAATTGTAAATGCCAACTGTGAGGTAGCTGTACAGTGGGTAAAGGGCAATTTCCGTGATCCCTACTGTGCACAGTCCTGCATGGACCTAACCCTGACATAAGTGATCAAATAAGTTTCAATCACTTCTGTCGGTGTTAAACACATTCAAGATTATGAATGTCCAATTATATGGAGTGTTTCCAGTAAAACACAGTGTAAAGAAAATAAAAAATGGAAAATGGCAATAAAGCAATACAAAATACAAGAAGGCCAAAATAAACTAACTTTTCCCTCAAAGCAATCTATGGCAGAGTCTGACTGAGCTTTTTCAATAAAGTCTTGAAATGTTTTATTTTACCCCTTAAAAAGAATAGAAGGTTTAGTTCCTAGATCCACCCTCGATTCACAAGTAATTAACCTTAATTAACCTTTTCTAATTTCTGTGTGACTCCAAGAGACACAGCTGTGATCTCTTTCCTAGTTTAAAAATTCAATTAAAAGCAGAATATAAGTAAAGGACGGTGCAAAGAAAATAAACTACAATATACAAAAAATAGTAAAAGGCAGTAAAGCAATACAAAATAGAAGAATGCAAAAACAAACTAACCTTTTCATCACAGAAATCTATGGCAGGGTCTGAGTGAGCTTTTCCAGTAAATTCTTGCCATGTTTTATTTTACCTCTGAAAGTGAAGGTTTAGTTCCCAGCTCTACCTTCAGTTCACAGGTAAATAACTTTAATTGACCTATTCAAATTTCTATGTAACTCACAAGAGACACCGCTGTGTCATTCTCTTGGTGTTAAAGCCATGGCTTAAAACTCAGTACAAAGAAATACATTATAGTACCTTTTTATTGTGTAAGAATCATATTCTCTCTCTCTAACCCATTATTTTCTCTCCCTCTTCATAGACTGAACTGTGGGCTTTTTCTATCACCCCAGCAAAGCCTACAGTGACCAAGGACATACTGAAAAATTTCCCCAGCAGGCAAAACCTAATTTAACTGTATCTGTTGGGTCTTTAAACTTATAATATAGTGCCTATCCCCTGTCTCTACTATACATCACCAGGCTGAACCTAACCGTAGTGGGCATCTTTTACTACCATACCCTCCTTCTAACTCCCCTTGTCTTTATAGCTTAGCCTATATCCTGTATAACCTATATACCTGCTTCATTCACCTCTTTCCACTCTACTGAACTCCTGCACTTTCCTTTCTTCCTCCGGTCCCCATTTCAAACTAATTAAATACATTCTAACCTCTCCTGGTCTCATTCCTCTTCTCTCTCCATATTAAACTTTAACTAACCTCTCTGATTGTTCCTGATGAGTCCTTTCCAGTGAGTCAGGTCCAGCCTGCTCTGTTCACCCTCACTACACTCAGGCTCACTTACCTCCCCTACCCCCATTCCCACCCACCCCCAGACTTCTGACGTTTATGCCTAACAGGCCACTCCCCTACAACCTCACTCTCACTCCAACCTCACAACTAACAGACCACTCCCCTGCAGTCTCACTCTCAATATGAACTCAGCACTAACTGACCACTCCCCTAATCTATCATCCAACTAGTACCTAACCTCACATTCACTACACTCTTAGCTACATCCACCCCCTTTCCCTTCACTCACATATCACCCATACTCTGCATTCTCTCCTCACCAAACCCTCCACCCAGTCTCCCAACTCCAAATATACCAGCCAAGTACGAAGAATACATAAACCCTACCCACTCCTGTGGCAAGCCTACATAGGATCCTTTCATTTCCCATTCACCTTCTCAGGACAAAATGATGACACTAACCCTTACAATAGTTATAACCCTCAATATTACAGCACACTTAACCTCCTACCATTATATTAGTAACCCAAATTCTCAAACTAGCTTCCCTACCTACCCATTCCCCACACAAGAAAAAAACAGCCCTACTACTAATATCATCATCAATTTACAACTCCTCAAATTTCAATCTTGACTCCTTCACAGTACCTCATCACCTATTTCACACCCACATTTCCACAAAATACAACACATTTATAGCAAAATACCTAAAAATTATTACTCAAATTGCATCCAAAATCATACTCAGTGGAGATGTACACCCAAATCCTGGCCATAGAACCAACTGCAACCCCCCTGCAACCAGAAGAATAACATTCTAAACCCCCTCAGAAAACCCACCAACCTCCTAATACTTAACATAAATATAAGAAGCATACTGAATAAAATATCGGAACTCCATGCAACCCTGGCCCTTTACTCCCCCTGACATAGTTCTTCTCACAGAGACCTGGTTAAAACCACAAATCAATGATAGTGAATGTATCCCCCCCCCCAGCTACAAAGTTCTCAGACAAGACAGGACATCACAAAGAGGTGCAGGTATTGCACTACTCTTTAAAAATAGCCTGACTATTGATATGTTAGTCAACGACCAATCAAAGTTCAATAATGCTGAAACCATATTCATCAAGTTAAAAATCAATTAAAAAACACCTAAATTTAATTGGCACCTATATACCACCCCCTGGCAAAAACATTAATACAGTTGAATCAATTCTAGACTGGGCTTCCCAAAACTTCCTCCAAGAAACAATCTTACTGTGAGACCTAAACATCAAGTGGTCCTCCTGTGACTCACTCCACCCCTCCAACCACATTAACGTACATGGTTTCACTCACTTAATAAAAAACACAACCCATGTGGATAAAGCTTTTAAAAAGGAGTCCATCCCAGATTGGATCCTCACTAACAGAGCATCTAAACCCTACCTCTCTGGCTCCCTTCCAGACACCCTCAGTGACCACCTACCCACCTTTGTAGTAAGACACCAAACAAATCTCATAAAACCCACCACCCTTCAACAAATATGGTATACAAAAAAATTTCAAAACCCAAGACTTCATATCTGCACCTAATCAATGCAATTGGACACCACTCTCATTTTCTCCCTGGATAGTGCTGCTGACTACTTTAACAACACCTTCCTTAACATACTAAATCACCTCACCCCTACCAGAACTGTTAGAACTAAATTCAACTATGACCCCTGGCTTACCAAAGATACCTGATTACTACTAAAACAAAGAGATAAAGCATGGGACGTATGGCATCACAATAAAACCCTGACTAATAGACAGGCAATCCTGGAACTAAGGAACAAAACCAAAAAACAAATTAGGTTAGACAAAAAGAACCACTATACAAACATCCAATCTAGACACAAAAAATAACCCACAAAATTTCTGGCCTGCCATTAATAAAATCCTGCAGCCAGGAAAGACCAGTATTCCACCCCCAAACATAGACAGCACCACCAATAATACTGCAAACAAATTTAATGAATATTTCACCAAATCCATTCTAGCCTTCACCAATAATAATTCATCAACTTCAGATCCAATCCTTTCATCCTCAACTATTAGCCAAAACTGCTTCTCCTTACAACCTGTCCCTACTAGCATAATATATAAACACCTGAATAAACTTAAACCCACAGCTCTGGCTGCTGCTAACTTACCTGCAGAATACCTCAAGATCATAGCCAAAGCCATCTCATATCCCATTTCCTTGCTTATCAATCGCTCTCTGTCAGAACAACATGTCCCTTCTCTGTGGAAAATTTCACATAAAATACCACTTCACAAAGATGATATCTCAGTGGAACTATCTAATTACTGTCCAACTGCCATTCTATCTCCCCTGTCAAAAATCCTTAAAAAATGTATAGATTCCCAAATAATTAACTACCTCCTTACCAAAGTCTGCTGACCAAAACCCAGCAAGGATTCCATCCCAATCACAGTACTACCACAGCCCTTATCAGCTTTACCAACACTGTGAATCAACATCACAACAATGGCAACCTTGTCTCCACTGTCTTCCTAGATCTCGCTAAGGCCTGCAATACAGTCTCCCATGCCAAACTCCTAACTGGTCTCTCTGATCTTAATCTTAGCAACTTACTCTTTCCTGGTTCCAGGACTATTTAGCATATTGCCAACAGGCAGTAAATCACAAAATTCCTGGACTATTTAGCTAACCACCAACAGGCAGTAAAATAGCAAAATTCCTTTTCCCCCTGCCAACCTGTCACTCTAGGGGTCCCCCAAGGATCCATTCTCGGCTCACTTCTCTTCAATATCTTTACCATCCAACTTCACAAAGCCATCCAGCATGCAACCTTGTCGCATATGTTGATGACTCCACCCCAATCTGTTCTGCCCCATCACTCCCTTGACACCAAAAATTAACTCAAGAATCCTTTGCCGCTGTTGAGACCTGGTTATCCGACCCTCAACTAATACTTAACTCCAAAAAAAAAACAGCTAATGATATTCCATCCCATAAGAGCCTTAGACCCCATACCTCGATTCACAATATACTCAGTTAACACCATGCCTATCACACCTGTCCAACACGCCAAACTGCTTGGAGCTACTATAGATCACAACATGAAATTCGATATGCTTATTGCACAGACAATAAAAAAAGTCCACAAAAAAACTCGGAACCCTATATAGATGCAAAAATGAATTCACCAACAATAGTAAAGCTATCATTGCTATCTCCACTCTGCTCTATGCTTCCCCCATACTCATCAACCTAAACAAAGCAGATTAAAGGAAACTAAACAGCTGTTAAAATAAAATAGCTAAATTCACCGCTGACTAACCCTCCAGTACACATCACTGCCTAGCAATTAAGCAATTATCTTGGCTAGAATTACCTAACCTACTCACATATAACTAACTTACAATGGCCCACCAAATCCTGTATAAGCCTAACAAAGTACCTTCACTACAGGGCCTTCTTAACATCTATTCTAGCCAATGCCAACTAAGATCTGCCAACAAAGCATTGATCAACATTACCAAAAGTAAAAATAGTACTGGAGACTCCCTCTATTCTACATATGTTGCAAAATAATGGTATTCTATCCGACTTGAGATTAGGTCCATTGAAAATCACAATAACTTCAAAAAACTCCTCCGATCACATTTAAACAGATCCTGGTTATGTAATTGTTCAGACCCTGCTTAGCCTACCACAATGGTACATATTCCTATAGTATACAGGTACATATGTTGAAATTACTGTGCTAACTTACAGCAGATGCTTTCTATATTCAAAGGTTTAAACAATTTATCTTGTATTTTCTTAACTATTGTGCAACTGTAACCATATAATTGTTTGATATGTCCTACAACTGCAGTGTATCTTTTTCACAAGTTGTCTTGTATTGTATATTTTTCTATGCTTATTTTACTAATTTAGCATACAACAGCTGCTGTACTTCTTTTGTACTGTACTTTTTTACTTTTTAAACTTGCTCTCATTGTACTAACCTTTGTGGAGCTTTTCTCCCCGGGCCTCTGCTGAAAATGGGTTTTATGCCCAGTCAGAATCTCCCAGTAAACAAATGCAAAATAAAATAATTAAATAAAGTCAGCCACCCCAGGTAAGCACATCGTCAATAAAATGCCCTTAAAAGTTGATTCACTAGTCAGAGATCTGGGAACTCATGTTGATAGTAACCTAGCCTTCGACCAATATGTGTCCAAGGTAGTAAGAAAATCCTTCTGTGCTGCTCAACTTAAAAGCAAGGGCGTAGTATCTAGGTCCATAGAGGTCATCATACCAATGTACTCAGCCCTTATTGGACCCATTATGGAGTATAATTCCCCCCTCAGTATGTACCTGACAAGACACATACAACAAATGGAACATCCACAAAGTTTCCTTACAAAAAGAATACAGGGAGTAAACACAATGTCTGATCACTTCAAAGTCCTCTCTCTTTACTAAGTGTCATACAGATATTTGAAAGATGATTTTTGTCTGGCACACAAGGCATTCCCTGCACCCTGTTTTGATGATCATTTTGCACAGTCACAAAACAAACAGCATCAGAACTAGTAAATTAAAATATCTAAATTCTACATGTGACATAAATAGGACATGTTGGACAGGCAGTTATGTTTCTCAGAGAATTCCCATTCTGTGGAACAGGCTTCCCATCCATGTGAAGCAGAGTTCCTCCCTATCTCTATTTAATCTATCTGATACCTGGGACTGTACATACACAACCCTCAAAGCAGATGCATGACCAGCTACTCACTATAACTATGCCTTTCCCACTCTGGATTCACTAACAACTCCATATCTTGGCAGGTAGTAATGGCCAAACATCAAAATAAGATCTCATTTTAATGATATCATGCTGCTAATATATGCTCTTCTACCTCTTCAGCCAACACTTATTATTTATTTATTTACTTATTTATTTATTTATTTATTTAACATTTTGTTTACCGGGAAAAGTCTGACTGGGCTAGTTGCCCATTTTCAGTGGAGGTCCAGGGAGAAAATGTTCACAGAAAAAAAAAAGACAATAGTACAGATTAGCAAACATTTTACAGAATAAAAACATAATTAAAACATTTTTACAGTATATAAACTGTACAGAACATGAAGAAGGCAATGCTATACAAAGGAATAGTATTTACTAATGTTTTTTCTACTTGCTTACAACAACATTCAATAAAAGTTATATAAATTATATAAATGTCAGAGCAGTAAAGTGGGGAAGAGAAACAAAAAGTTCACCTTGATGAGGAACAAGAGCATAACCAGTTGTTGTTTAGGTGGGTCTTTAGCAGGAATTTGAATTGTGCTGGGTCTGTTGTATTTAGTATATTCTGAGGGATAGTGTTCCACGCTTTAAAGATGTGATGAGAGTAAAGAGAGTCACCAAAGGTGTTGTTAGATTTTGTGACTTCTAGAAGTACTTTGTGGGATGACCTCAGAGTCCTGTTGTTGTGGTTGATTTCTACTAGTTTGTTTATGGCTGTGCATTTTTCAGCTAGATATACTATGGAGTGGGTTAGGGTAAGCTGGTTTAAGGGTAGGACATTAAGTAGTTCTAGCCATTTGAGTTGTTTTATAGTGAGACAATGGCTTCTGCAGTGAAGGTTTGCAACAAATCTGGCTCTCTTGTGGTAGCGTGTTTCAAGTTGTTGAGTTCAGTTTTCTTAAGGTTTGTGAGTTCAGGGGAGGCATAAAATAGGGCTGGTAGTAAGTGGGTCCTGGCAACTGCTTGTCTAGATGAGTTTGTTAGGTAAGCTTTAATCCTGTAGAGAGAACCTAGTTTAATGTGTGTTTTTTAACTGCTAATGATATGTGCTTGTCAAATATTAGATTATTATCAATAGTGACTCCTAGTAGTTTAGTTGCTGAGGTTGGTTCAATTTGTGTGTGGTTGGATGAGGTAATTTTAAAGTCCTGGTTGAGGTTATTTGATTTGTTATGGTTGTTAGAGAACAGCATTAGTTTGGTTTTGTTGGGGCTTAGGATGAGTTGATATTTATTTAGGAAAGATTCAATGGCTGTGAAGGATCTTTGGGTAACTTCTTGGAGCTGTGGCAGGGAGGGTGCAGCACAGATTATTGTAGTGTCATCTGCATATTGTAATGATTGTAGCAAGGTTAGTTGCAGTGTGAAGATTATTACTGAGGACTGAGAAGAGTACAGGACCCAATATTGAACCTTGTGAAACTCCTACTGTTACAGGACATGGGGAAGAGAGGTCATTTTGCCACTTGACTGCTTGTTGGCGAACTGAGAGGTAATTTTGGAACCATGTGACTATATTTTTAGATATGTCTAGGGATGCCAGCTCTTGTAGGAGCTGATCATGGGACACTGTGTCAAATGCCTTTGACATACCCAGAAATATTGAGGAGACCATTTGGTTATTTTTTTGTTGGTTAACAGTATTGGTGAAATTAAGCAGGGCAGTGGTGGTACTGTGGCCTGGTCGAAATCCATGCTGTGTGTTGGCAAGGAGCTTATTTGTTAGTAGGTGGTCTATCAGTTGTGAGTGAATGCATTTTTCAAAAATGTTTGAAAGAGGGGATAATATGGATCTTTGTGGAGAGGTATTACATAGGAGACTGTTTTCCTGTCTCGTGTCCTTCCATAAAGTTCCCGTCTTTCAAATAATAAATGCCTTTTTCTATCACTTAATTTTCCTTCCTGTCTATTACTTCTCCTCATCTCATTTTATTACTCTGTCTATTATGTCAGCAGAATACTCTATTATAATTTTCCATCTCCATGCATTATTAGAGATATAGTCAATATTTTCAATAACTATGTATTAGTTTACTTGACATAGGTTATCCAGTTCTGCATTATGTCTTATTACTTACAGCACATATTATATTCTTAGTATTTTTGTAAATGTATTTCAGTCTCTGCTTTTATCTGTAGTGGGGATTTTCTCCCCTTGTATATAATTACTTATCAGCTACTCCAAAATGTTTTTGTATCTGTTTTTATTGAGAACTTTCTCCCTAGGTAATTATAAAATATTTAACATGTTGTGGGGCCTTTTCCCCTTGTATATAGTTACTCAACTACTATTTAAATATTTTTGAATCTGTTGTGGAGCTTTTCTCCCCAGGCCTCCACTGAAAATGGGCCATTGGTTCAGTCGGACATTCCCGGTTATCAAAGGACAAATGAATAAATAAATAATAATAAGTACAAGTTGGACCAATGGGTGGATAATCATAAATTCACTCCTTTTCTGGTACTATGTCTCTGAAGGACAGAAGCAGTCAGTAAATAATCCCATATATAAATCCAATTTGTGGGTCACACTTGGGTTGCATGGCTAGGATTATAAGGCTCCTAGTGTTTGTTAATCTAGTATACACCCATGAACCTGTGAACCTATGAATTTCATATAAACATATTTACAAATAATGTACATAAAAGTGAGAGCACAAACCAGCAAGTTGTTGCACAATTCAGTGATTACATTTATATACATGGTAAATGGAAGTTCAAAGTAAAATTACAGTGTACATTTAGAGGTGCAGAACAAATCCCACTGGAAATCATAATATCAAATCTTGTATAGAGATAAAATGAATATCCCAACAGTATGACACAGTTATAATTAAATTGGTCAAGGGAAATGAATAATTTACTCACAAAGCAACACAGTGTTTTGGAAATAATATTTTTTTTTTAGTTGAAAAAGTTGTAAACTCTAAGTAGGCAATGGAAGCCATGCTTCACACTTTTGGAGCTCACAGAAAAGAAAAAAGACTTTATGAAGCATTCAAGAAAGTAGGGAGTGATTGCAAGGCTGAATGAGTTACTATTTGATTAATAGAGGAACATGTGGTAATGCTGCCTGGCTGTGAGACAAGTTTAGTTCACATTTAATGAGATTGACACAGTGGCATTCCAGATGAGCTGATTAGATCGTACATTCATGCATCTTGTTTAACAAAATTTGTCATTGGCTACAATTAATAGTGTATCCTGTAATTAATGACAGGAGGCTGTATTCCAGGATAGGAAGAATGGTTTATGTATTTTTGCAATGACAGACTTGGCCTGAAAAGTTAGTAGAGGGAATATTTTGTAGCAAGTTGCTATGTTGGCTTTAAGTTTAACAGAGACTAACTTGATGTTTGTTGAGGCAGATTATAGGTTCATAGGTTCATAGGTTTATACTAGGCTATCTGCCCTAAGGCATTTATAAGCCTAGCCCAAAGTTTTGTGGCTTACGCCACCCCTTATGTTAAAAAATACTGTGCCCATTAGTTTGTTGTGCCTCTGTCCAGCAGTGACACAGAGATGATTCCCGGGGTAAACCTACGATCTCCCATCCACCGGTCAAGATTTCTCTTGAACAGAGCCAGCAAGGTGCTCTGCCTCACATGGACCGGGATTTTATTCCACAGCATAGGGAGTTTCTGGGTGACAAATCTATCCCTCCAGCATGTCCTATTTATATCCGTGCTAAGGTTTAAGTTGCTTGCTCTAGTGGATCTGGTAGATTTGGATTTTTTGAGGTGGAGCATGTCCATTAATTCCGGGTTGGACATGGCCTTGTATGTCAGGCACAGGTCACCTCTGAGCAGACGGTATGCGACTGAATAGCGCTGGAGTTTCTTCAGTCTGGCAGCATATGACAGATTTTGGTGTCCCTTTATCCTTTTGGTGAGGAACTTTTGGGGTCTCTCCAATTGCTGCAGGTGTCGGGTGAGATACATCCCGAATGGGGCATTGTACTCGATCATTGGTCTGATAAGTGAAGAGTACAGGGGAACAATGACCTCACTTGATCTGGATGTGAATCCCTTCATGATCAGGTGGGCAATGTAGAAGGTCTTTCTAACCACTTTAGCAATGTGAGCATCAAAAGAAAGGCCACTGTCAACCTGGGTCCCCAGGTCCCTGATAACCTCTTCTGTACTTAGTGGATTGCCACCTATATGGTAGCTTGGGGTTACCTTGTTTTTCCCGAAGGGTATGACTATACATTTTTTGGCATTTAACTTCAGGCCATGGCTCTGGCACCAGCTATCAGTTTCCGTGAGACCCCATCTGAAGGATATCTGTGTCCGATGTACTTTCCACTATGGTGCCCAGTTTGCAGTCATCTGCAAACTTTGTCAGCCATAGTCCTCCTATGTTTGCCTGTACTTCTGAGAAGTAGATGCTGAACAACAGGGGGCCAAGGACTGAGCCCTGTGGGACACCACTTGTGACCGGCTTGGAGTCTGACATGGCGCCAGCAGCTCTAACCCTGTGGTTTCTGTCCTTTAGCCAGTTTACAACCCATCTTGTGACATATGGGTTTACATTTAAGCTGGTAAGTTTCTCTATAATACCCGAGTGGGGTATTGTGTCGAAAGCTTTTGCAAGGTCAAGGTAGGCTGTATGGACTGCCTTTCCCTCATCAATGGCCTTGGTGACTGTTTCGAAGAAGTCAACCAAGTTCAAAAGGCATGATCTGCCCTTGACAAAGCCAAACTGGGTCGGGTCCAATGTCTGCAAGTCCCCTATGTCTTTGTTTATGAGTTCCATTATGATCCTCTCCATAGCTTTGCAGACCAGGCTTGTTAAGCTTATGGGGTGGTAATTACCAGGGTCTGTAGAGGCACCGCCTTTGTGGAGTGGGACCACAGTTGCCGTACGCCACTCCTTGGGCACGTATCCTGTGGTAAGGCTAAGATTAAACAGCTGCCTTATGTGCGGGTTTAGTTCCTCGTTGAGTTCATGTAGCACACAGCCAGGGACACCATCCGGTCCCATTGATGCTGTGTTTTTAGCTTTAGAGAGAGCAGCTTTTACCTGCACATTTGAGATGTCTGGGAGGCTACACTCCGCTGGGATAGTTATCTCTCCTTTTGGGTGGGAAAGGGGGATGAAGTTTGCACTGAACCTGTCTGCCAGTATGTTGGCAATGTCTGTGGGTTCAGTGATTTTTGTATCATTTTGGACTAATTCTGAGCATATCTGGGAGTTTCCACCCAGGTTTCTAACATAGCTGAAGAAGGCCTTATGATTGTCTTTTGAATCTATGGCAATTTTTCTCTCAAAGTTTGCCTTGGATGATTTTATGAGTGCTCGTATTTTTTTACTAATAATGATCAAGGGTGTCTTCTCTTTTATGGATTTTGCTCTATCTTGTAACAGCTTTCTCCTCTTATTGTAAAGTTTGTTTATGGCTGGGGTCCACCAGACTGGACGTTTGCCCTTGATGGAAAGAGTCTTGGTTTTATTTTGGATTGCCTGATCTATGCAGTCCTGGAGGTGTTCGTAGAAGGCATTTGTAAGGGCTTCCGCAGCTTGGGTTGTGGTTTCCACTGGCTCGGGGGCCTTGAAGGATACCACACCAGTCTTGAATAGTGTGAAGTTTGTTTTAGAGAAGTTCTTCACTGTGGTCTTTTTTGTTTGGGGTGGGGGCGGGATGTGGATTTCCAGTGAGATTAGTTTGTGATCTGATCTCACCAATGAGGGATATACTTCTGGTGTGGAGCATTTTGTCCCCATGTTTGTGATGATGAGATCTAGTATATTTTCTCCTCTTGTGGGAACGGTGACTAGTTGTTCCATGGCATTTGAATTTATGAACTCCAGGAACCTTTGGGCTAGAAAGTTGGGGCTTGAGTAATGTTCCCAGTCTATATTCGGGTAGTTGAAGTCACCCAATATAATGGTGTTTGGAGATACATTTATACCCACCAGTGTCTTCAGGAAGGCTGTGTGGGGTTCTTGAGTTTGAGAGGGTGGCCTGTAGCATGCTACAAATTGTAGAGCAGTTTTGCCTATGGTTAATTGCACCTGGATGGTTTCTGATGCTTCGTGCATTGCCACCAACCTGGAGGTGTGGGTATCCTTGATGAATATGGATACACCCCCTCCTTTTGTGGTGTGGTCTGGGTTTTGGGGCCGGAACGCATGATATGAGGTAAAACCTGATAGTGCCGGGGTGCTCTCAGGAGCCTTGAACCAGGTTTCAGTCACAGCACAGACATCGATGTTCTCCATACTGAGAAGGGCCTCGAGTGCGTGCATTTTGAGATTTAGACTTCTGGCATTGAGCAGCATTACCCTTTGTTTCTTCCCATTTTTGTTTTCTAGGGTGGTAGGCTTAGAATTTGAGCCTTGCCTAAAAAAGGCACTATGGGGTGGCAAGAGCCTTAGCCAATATCCGGAATCCCAGGGTGACAGGTGCAAGCCGTCCCTTGAAGCAGCGTGGCTTGTCAAGCATGTCATCCCAGGCAGACAGACACTGGATCCCCTTTGAATGACACCAGAAATTAAGCCAATTGTTAAAGCTGATCATCTTGTCTCTATGTTGTGGCATCATTCTTGGTGAAGGAAGGATACTGCTCAGGGTCAGGGTCATACCTGCCTGGGCTACATAATCAGAGAGCTCCTCTATGTCTCTTTTCATGTAGTCCAGGGAGGTACGTCTCAGGTCGTTCACACCAGCATGGACAATGACTGTGTCATATTTGTACTTGCTGTGGAGTGACCCAAGTGCTTGTGTTATGTGGCAGATTCTAGCGCCCGATAGGTAGCTTACTGTGACCCTCTCCTTGTTCAGTCTGGTGAGTGGGACGTCAGTGTGTCTGACTATGGAGTCACCTATGACAAGTATGTTTGGTGTTGTATTTGGCCTTAAGGGCTGTGACTGCTTTGCACACTGATTTTGTGGTTTATGTGTTGCCTGTGGTGTGTCATGTGGTGGCAGTTGCTTGGGTGTCTGCTTTGGAGGCCCCTGCTGTTTAGGTAAATTTTTGCTCAGAGCCTCCGAGTATGACTTTGTGTGTTGATGTGTTTGATTCATTGTTGTGATAGCTTTATGTGAGACTGGTTTTGTGGTGTGTGTAGTTGCCTTCTCCTCCTGTCTGGTCTTGCCAGTCCTGAGTTGAGAGAGCTCAGCCTCCAGTTTGGCTAAATAGCTGCATCTCTCGCAAGTATTTGTGTTATGTGGGAGGAGGAGAGGGTTGTTTGTGTACATGAGGCAATTGTAACATTGCCTCAATATTCACAAAAACGAGGTGAAAAATAAACCAAGAATCAATTTAGTAGACTGGAGACCAAGCCACAAGGTTTGAAAAGTTTAAAACCAAGGTATTTATTCCACCACGAGGATAACGTCAAAAATAGACCACATCCACCAACAGGAATACAAACATAACTTAAACATAAACATAAATTGCCTCAATATTCCCAAATTCACCAACTGGACAGGAGAGGACGCCAGCATCTGGCCCTTCGACATGCTAGAGAAATTAAGAAGTTAGGGGTGTAACTGAATAAGTGAGGACTTAGTAAGGAAGTGGGTACTCCTGGGGGGGGGGTTGCTAGGGAGGGACTTTGTATAATACAGAAGTGCTAAACCTGAAAAGAAGATGCTTTTAAGACAAGTGCTGGGCTTTTTTTTTTTTTTTTTTTTTTTTGAGAAGAAAAAAAAAAAAAAAAAAAAAAAAGCTTTTAGGAACAAGTGCTGCACTTTTTACTTAAGGGATACACTGTTTTACTAGTAGAGCAGTTCTAAGGGAAAAAGTGAAGAACAGACTTTATGGAGCCAGAAAAAGTGTAACCTTGTTAACCAGCGCTGCCCGATGCTGCTCTAGTGGCAGCTCCGCGCTAAATCGCGCTAAAGCACTCTAAAGCGTGCTTGATAGCAGGGGCTGGAAGGAGCCAGGAATTGACCCAAAACGGCCAATAAAACTACAGTTTCAAGTCAGTAACCACTCCCATGGGGGGCAGGGAAGCAGCTCAATGTTTTTCACTGCCACTGATCAACAGAGAGACTTTCCTTTAGCCCAAGCAAAAATGGCCTCACAGAAACTTACAAAACAGTTCAGGAACAGCAAGCCTGTAATTGAACTTTTTTAAATCTCAGAAAAGTGGGAAAAAAGCAAGATTTTTTTTTGTTTTTGTTTTTTCAGAGATAGCAGAGGTTCACAAGTAATATCAAGTTATAACAGTGCAGTAAATGACCCCACACAAGAGTGCTAGGCCAAAGACAGAAAATATGCAAGTTTTGAGAAAAAGACGATTTTAAAATTAAGTGTTTTAAAATGTGTTTTTAAAAGTGTTCTAAAAGTCTAATTACTGAAGGTCAAGTCAACAAGTCAAGATCTTAAACTGGTGAAAAGGAATGAATTGACCAGGTACAGTCGATGCGAATGACCAGGTATGAGGAACAACAGAAAAACATTTGGATGTGCTGAATAACTTGTCACCTTTTGAAGTAAGCCAAGTATAGATAGATTTAAGGTGCTTAGATAGGATGTCGTGTATGTTTGTGGATGAGATATCAGACATACAGATAAAATCATAAGTATAATTAAGTTGAGGTAAATCAGGTGGGGAAATAGCAAAGGCATTAATGGAGACAGTGAACAATATCTGTCCAAGGAGAGAGTCTTGGGGAACTGTAGGCTAATATGTGTTAAGTGTAAGAATGAATTTTCCATCTTAAGCCTGAAAGAATATTTCCTTAGATAGTTGTCTAGCCTTTGCAATTATGTACAGGATATTGTGTACTGAATAAGTACTTAAAGCAGTCTGAAGTTCTAAACAGAGTCAAAAGGATTTGAGAGATCAGAAAAGACTGTCACAGTGAGATCGATTCTTTACGTATTTTTGTGACTATAGTTAGAGGGGCAGTTGGTGGTGAAAAAAATATTTTGAGCTCTCTCTGCTTACTGCTTGGTGTGATGGATTTGCAGTGTTCTTAAGACACTCAGTCTTGCTGGCTGGATTCTGCTAAAATTCAAAGTCTGGTTATATTTGCATTCACAGTCTGTTGCATACAGAAACTTGCAGAATATACACTGATGAGAGAATATACTTTGCAGCATCAACTTTAGAGAGCAGTAACAAATAACTTTTTATAATAAACCAAAACGGAACCACGTTGCAGCTTAAAAGTACTGTTCCAACTTTACTTCTCATATAGTACAGATGATGTGAGAGATATAACATTTACCTTAGGACACATGAGTCCCTACCATACCTCTAACATAACTGGATTTATACAGCTCTTTATATACAGTTTTAGTCCTGTAGAAACAATACTAAGCTTCCTTGTTTAACAATGTCTTGTAAGAGACCAGCTTTTCTGACAGTGTGGATATCCTGTAACAGTGTCCTGATGTTCATGCAGAAAAACATATTTTTGAGGAAACACATTGTTCTGTATTCTATTTGGATCTGTGTATAAAAACATATGTTCTTGTGCCAATGCTGATAAGCATATCCTGTTTTTTATGCAGAAAAACATATTTTTGAGAAAACACATTGTCAGAGATCAGCTTTTCTGACAGTGTGAACATCCTGTATTTTATTTGGATCTTTGTATAAAAACATCTGTTCATATCCTGTTTTTCATGCAGAAAAACATATTTTTGAGAAAACACATTGTCACAGTGTCATAAACATATCCTGTTGTTTTAGGAAACATATTGTGTCCATCCTGTTATTTTAGGAAACATATTCCATTTTTTTATATGCAGAAAAGCATGTCAGTGTTCTTTAAAAGCAGATTTTGCATTTTTGTTCTTGCATACATCCTGTTTCTGAGTCTGTAAGGGAAAAATGTCCATTCAGCAGATTCCTTTTCCAAGCCATGGTCATTTAGTATGACTGCTGATCACATATTACTAAACTCTGTTTCTGCATTTAAGCAAGCCTTTTCTTTCAGCATATTTACAACATAATTAATTTCAGATTTATATTCATAAACTCTAACAGGTGGCTATAAGGGAAGTACACCACTCTGTAAAGCCATGATGTTATGAACTGATTAGGATATAATACTTATGGTTGGTGATAAGCTTAGAAGTGACAACCATTTCTAAAAGGGGAAGAGGAGAGCTGGGGGTGGTAGGTTGTGAGAAGTGGACTGTGGACTATCTGACTGTGGTTATCTTTTATAGGTCAAGAAATATGCTGCTGGAGGGCTGTAGGCTGTTGATGTGTCTAAGTGTCAGAACAATACACTTGCAGCATGCTTTAAAGAATGCTAAGGCCAGCTGAGCCATTTACTAACAATGCTCTTTTACATGGAAACTTGAAGTGGCAGTTTGACTTGCTGAGGAAAGAATTTGGCTTTGTCCAATAATATTAGAGATGGTTTGTCCATTATGTTCACTTTGATCATGGAGTGAAAATTTCAGTTTTCCTTGCATATAAATTATTAACTTCATTCCAGGAGGTTTTTAGTTTGTTGAAACACATTGCTTATGATGTCTGAAAAAGCTGCTTGCTGGATTGTTTTTTTTTTTTTTAATGGCTCTTGGCATAGCTACAGCTTGACCACATGGAGTATGAGCTTCGAATTTTACTGAATGTTTAAGAAACCTTTTTTCTTGTCTGAGTAGCATTTTTCACTTAAGAAGTAAATGAACTAAAATGTTATTAAATGTGCCTAGTAATTAAACAAAAATCCTTGTCATGAAGTGTTTGCTCTTGTGGCTACCAAAGTCTTCTGGCTCATTTTATTTTAAGAAATTTTACAATGTCTCAGAAGACAACGTGAATGCATATTAACATAAACCATGTCAAATTAAGTAGATCTAATTATTAAAGGTGATAGTATTTAGAACATGAAAATTTGTGACTAATGTTAACATTAAGTAAAAAAAAATATTTTCTGAGTTCACCACCACAGAACGCTGAATTTAAAAACAGTACTATTTAATAAAACTTGAACACAGCACAATGTAAAATAGCAGTAGCAATTGTCAAAGGACGAAAAGCGCTTTCAACTATAAGCCTTCCTCAGTTCGTACAATTCCTTTGGTTTTAACGTGGTAGTTTTAAGAATGATTCTGCACCAATCAGCAGTGTTATTTCATCACATGCCTTCAAAAGAATCCAATCCCTATATAGAGATGGAAGCAAACCCCTAAAATACAATTTAACCAATAGTTAAATTCCTATTTTTTAGTATTGGCTTAAGGGGAATCATAGCGTTTAACCCTGGTGGTCTATGTGCTTTTAAGTTCATAATCCATTTAATCTCACGAGTTTCAGTTAGATTGTTCACATCCCCTTCTCTTACATTTTGCTGAACAAGGTCTATCACTTGGAAATATAAAGTATGAGTGGGAAAACTTTTAATGCAGCCTGCCAAACTATTCTGCAAATCAAGATGGATCATGTCCCTTATATGCCTAAGAATACAATCTTTTAACCTTTTTTCTTGTCTGAGTAGGATTTTTCACTTCAAAAGTAAATTCACTCTCCTTCTCATCCTTCAAAATCATTTTGAAAGGCTACCAAGCCAGAGACAACTTGATAAACTATATCCCTAAATATGAACAAATACCTGTTCATACCTTACATCTCCTTACTCTCTTCACTCACTTTCTTACATGTATCAATTTCTCTCCCATTTTTTTTTTCTCTAACTATACCATTAGTCTGCTTTTCTCTCACTTTGTATTGCAATTCCTGTTTGCATTATACTAACGTACCTTTAAATTCTGTATAAATTAGCTAACATTTCTTTAACTATTAAATCATTGTCATATAACTTGGGTCTATTCTTAATCAATGTTTTCATGTCATGCCTAATTTGGTATAATTACTTAAAGTGTATTAGTTTTTTTTTCTTGTATTCTTTTTAAAGACTGTAAAATTATTGTTCTTAAAATGTGTTATAATACTTTGGAGCTTTTGTCACCATGCCTCCTCTGAAAATGGCCTCCTACCCAGTCAGACTTTCCCAGTAATCAATTGTCAATAACAAATAAATAAATAAAACCTAAGCACCCAATGACAATCCACATGGAGAAACTACTAATACCCAAACTGGCAGACCAAGCTCTGTGGGGCAGGCACACTAAACACTGACCCACTGTGCCTACTGTGTGAAATAATGTTGCTAATATGTGAAAGGTACTAAATTACACACTAACATTTTCGTGTTCAGTGTACAGTGGCACAGTGGATAGCATTGTCATCTCACAGCAAGAAGCTTACTGGTTTGATTCTTGGATGGGGTGCCTTCTGTATG
The DNA here is from genome assembly GCF_019279795.1 of Protopterus annectens. Taxonomy (NCBI): domain Eukaryota; kingdom Metazoa; phylum Chordata; order Ceratodontiformes; family Protopteridae; genus Protopterus; species Protopterus annectens. The sequence goes on along the minus strand of NC_056729.1, from coordinate 394,577,324 downwards.
TACTCTCCATGTCTTCTCTGTGATGAGGTGCATTTCCTCAGGGTGCTCCAGTTTCATCCTACATTCCAAAGACATGCAATAGGTTGATTGGAGACACTAAACTGACCATAGATATGAGTGTGTGTGTGTGTGTCTGTGTGTGTGTGTGTGTGTGTGTGTGTGTGTGTGTGTGTGTGTGTGTGTGTGTGTGTGTGTGTGTGTGTGTGTGTGTTGTATGGAAGAACAACTGTGGCAGCTCTAGCCACCTGGCAGTGCAAAGGCTGGCTGTAGATGATGGTCACTGTTGATGTAGCACCTTGTACAAAAAGGTGAGAAATAGAGTTATGCAGAGATGGAGCTTATTTCTTGCTGTATGTGCAGGCAAAGCTGACACTGTATTGTTTTTAGAACATGAAGAGCTGTGAGTGCTGCCAGATCTAAAAGTATATGTCCTGGTTAGTTTTAAATGAAAACATTAACCTGCTTCTGCTATTACTTTTTGTAAATAGATGAGTATTGTGAGTTTTAAGTTTTGAGCTCTTGAGATGAGAAATTGCAAACGAAATGCACAACATACTGATGTTAGCATTTCACGTCTTTATTCCTGAGCCTTAATGCTATTTTGATTAAAGTAGAAAAAAATGTAATAAAAAGCTTATTTATCATGGTTGCTACAACATGCTTAAATGACACTTAGAATGTGCACCATTTTATTTGCATGCTCTTTGTTAACTGCAAATGTATACTTTTATAGAGCAGAAGATTGCCTAAAATACAACTATACAATCCATTACGATAACGAATGACAACTACCTAAGAAGTGGAAACTATTATTGTGTCTCAGCATGTGTATCACTTTAGAGCTGTTCCTTTGCAACATGCAGCAGAACTGAATGAAACCTGATTGCCTTTTGTTATTCTTGGCTTGCACAAAGAAGGAATATCATTAACTTCCATTAGAAATGTATTTCAGTTCTAAACTTCATTCTTTTATAAAAGAGATCAGCAAGGAGAGATGTAATGTTTGTGTGGTGATACTGCAGCATGGCTGAAAAAGACATAAAACAATGCTGTTAACAAGCCAGTGCCAATACTGATTCTAAACCTTATTCTAAGGAGTAGAATGAATCCATTCATCCATCCACAACCCCTTTTCTCCATTCTGCACATGGGTTTGGGGTGTCACTTCAACAGTGACAGTCATCGCGAGCAAAGGTTTTCACCACCGGATGGCTAACACTGCCATGGTAGTTCTTACACACCACACATACACTCACACCTATAGCCAGTTTAGTGTCCAATCCACTAACTGCATGTCTTTGGAATGTAGAAGGAAACTAGAACACCTAGAGGAAACCCACATGAACACAGGGCGAACATGCAGACTCCACACAGAAGTCACCCCAGCTGAGAATCAAACCAGGGAACTTTATTTTAAGGAGTAGAATGAATCCATCCATCCACAACCCCTTTTCTCCATTTTGCACATAGGATTGGGGTGTCACTTCAACAGTGACAGTCATCTAGAGCAAGGGTTTTCACCACTGGATGGCTAACCCCGTGGTGGTAGTTCTTACACATCATACACATACTCACACCTATGGCCAGTTTAGTGTTCATTCCGCTTACTGCATGTCATTGAAATGTAGAAGAAAACTGGAGCACCTAGAGGAAATCCACATGAACACAGGGAGGACATGCAGACTTCATGCAGAAGTCACCCCCAGCTGAGAATCAAACCAGGGAACCTTTTGCTATGAGGCAATAGCACTATCTGCTGTGCCACTGTGCCCCCCAGTACCAAGCTTAAAAGTATTCTTTCCAGTTAGGAAAAACATATGGATTTACTTTCTTTTCTAATGTAGCTCTGTGGTATGATTATCTCAACAAGATAACAAAACAGCTGGTGTCTAGAATGTGAATGTATTACTGATGGTGTGATGCATTTAGTACTAGTCAGCTGAACAAACCCAGATCACACACCATACCACTTCTTACTGGAGCCATGGGTGCAGGAAGATCTAGCTAGCTAAGAAGAGGCAGGAGTAAATAACCATTGGGTAGAGGACCAGGCCCAACATATCAACACCATTGGGGGGGGAGCCTAGAATTTCAGCTTCTTGCATAAGGACTAAATGAGGCTAAGCCAAGCAATGCAGTGTGTGCACCACATCATAGGTATGAACTTGCAGTTGCTCACACCCACTCCAGGCTCAGCATAGCAGGACCATCGCAATACAGGCTGGCCAACAAAAAGGGAAAAGGTAAGGGCACATTGTAAAAGAAAAAAATAACTGAAGCACTAACAGATGATGGTTCACCACTGCTCATCTGTAACCCACTGTGCACAGGCTATAGCAAGTCAAGGTGGGAGAACAAATGGCTCAAAAGGGCTCTGGGAGGATATAACTCTGAGGATGGGAAGAAACCAAAAATGTACATGATATTTTAGAGCTATGCAAGAAGATGCAGAGTAACTCCACAATCAGCATAAGCTACAACTGAATGAGATCTGATTTCCTCACACTTGGCTGAAATGTTACAGATTGTGCATTATTTGCATGATTATTGTGTTGAGGTTTGCTTTTATATAACATACAGGTCTGTTTCTTTGTTTCATATAGTAATTCCTGGGGTAACTTTTGACTGAATTATGTTTTATATAATTTGTAGATTTTATCCTTGGGGGTGGTTTACAGGATCATACAAGTCTGTTGATACAGTTGACCATTTTAGCCTAGCCAAGGTCTCACCCATTTACCAACACTTGAATTAATACCAGGCACTAACCTCATTTTAGCCCCTTTCCATAAGACCTGAGGGAGCCAGACTGGGGGTGTACTTATGACTGCCCATCCAGTTATCTACTTAACCTCTAAGGGAGTCTATTCCATAAAAGATGTGTTCTCTGTGAAAGACATCTAGCCCCCCAACAAGTCCTATTTACGTTTCAGTGAAAGCTTAAATCTCTTGAGTGGGTGCATAGGGTTCTGTTAGTTTGGTGGATGTGTAGGAGATCACATGAGACTGGATTTTTCAAGGCTTGTAGGGAAAGCAGAGATCTTCTCTCAGTAGTCGTTAGGAAATGAAAAAGAGAGCTTTGATGGGGTCAGTATAACTGAAGGAGAACATGCCCTTAATTTATTATCTAAAGAAACATTGAGATCTCTTGAACTGGGTCATATGCCTAACCAAGTACATACAAAGTCAGGTATTATAGTTTATTATTGGTCTGATAACAGAGCAGGAGAGGAGGGCAATGTCTTCCTTGGTGATTAGTCTGGTTATATAAAAGGATTTCTTCACAACAGTGGTCACATGGCAATCAAAGGATAGTTTATCATCAGTAAAGGTGCCCAAGTCCTTAATGACTGAGTAATGTTTATGAGGGTTGTCACTTATTTTACCAAAGGACACAATGCTGCTTTTTTTGACATTTAGTTTGAGTCCACAGTCCAAGCATCATTTGCTAGCATGAGTTGAAACCCTCCTTCAGCGCAAGAAGGTCATCACTAGCCTCTCTACAAGTTATTACTCAGGAATCATTTATTTCTATCAAGACTTGGCATTCTCACTCTCAGCTGTTTCCAAATCTCACAGAAACTGAATAATACTCTTTACTTCCAGATGACAAACTGAGAGTAAGCACAGCTTCACAATGTATTCCTCTCAAACTGTACAGTTGGAAATAGTCTCTCAAACCAAACTTCTAGGCAGTAGGCATTACCCCTGGTGATAAATTAAATTTAATATACATATTCAAAATGTGGTTAAAAAATCACTGTAAATTTGGCCTTCTCTACAGATTTTCCAACCTTCTTACAACCCATTTGTGTAAAACCACTATGTCCTATTTTCTGTCAAGTCTTCTTTATGCTTCACATATTCTTTCTATAGGTTCATAGAAGGTTACTAGGCTAGCCATGTTAATTCCAAGTATCCCCATTTATTCTTTTTGGGTAGTTAGCATGAATTTATGAAAAGAGTGGGTCTGTGGTGGACATCAGCTATCCCTGTCCATGAGGGGCATGGGTGTCACCTCAGGGGTGAATTTGCAGTCTCCCATCCAATTATCTAGGTTGCGTTTGAATAGGGTCAATGAGTAGCTCTGTTTTACATGAATAGTAAGTCTATTCCAGAGAAGCGGCAATCTCTGGGAAACATATCTGTCTCTCCAGCATGTTCTGTTAATGTCACAAGCTAGGTTGAGATCTCTAGAGTGAGTGACTCATGTCATTTGACTTGCAGATGTGCATTTCCATTAGGGCAGGGTTGGATATTGCCCTATAGACCAGGCAAAAGTCACATCTCTGCAGCATATAAGATACAGGGTAAAGTGACAGGGCTTTCAACCTGTCCATGTAGGTCATGGACTGGAGTCCCTGTATTTTCTTAGTGAGAAACCTCTGAGGTCTGTCCAGCTACTGCAGGTGTCTGGTGAGGTACATACAAAAGGGTGCATTATACTCTATCAGTGGTCTGCTGAGGGCTAAGTACAGGGGAGTTACAATATCCCTTGACCTGGATGCTATTCCCTTACTTATGAAGTGTGCTACATAGAAGGCTTTCCTTGCCACTGTTGAAACTTGGTAGTCAAAGTTCAGATTGCTATCAGCCTCTGTTCCCAAGTCTCACACCACTGGGTTGGAACTCAGGGGGGTGCTGTCAATATTGTAATTTGTAGAGAATTCCATTTTGCCAAAGAGAATAATAATGCATTTTTTTTTTGCATTTATGTTTAGACCATGGCTTTGGCACCAATCATTTTTTGTGTTAGTCATCCCTGTACTATATTGACATCATTGGGGGACTCAATGACTGCTCCCAGTTTGCAATCATCAAAGAACTTGGTAAGACAAATGCATCTAGTGGCCTGGACCTTTGCAAAATAGGAGGCAAACAGTAAGGGGCCTAGCACAGACCTCTGTGGTAAACCACTGTTGACAGGTCTACTGGTTGAGATGGAATAACTAATTATGACAAAGTGTGTTGGCTACCCATCTAGTAATGTAAGGGTTAATCCTTATCTAGGAGAGTTTCTAAATGATGCTAGAGTGGAGAATTGTGTTGAAAGCCTTTTCAAGGTTGAGATAGGCTGTGTGTACTGTCTTACCTTCATCCATGGCTTTGGTGACATTCTTAAAGAAGTCCACCAGGTTTAATAAGCATGACCTACCCTTAACAAACCCAAAATGGATGGGGTCCAGTGTTTGAATGTTGCCTATGTCCTTGCTGATAAGGTCCATGATAATTCTTGCCATGGCCTTGCAGATGAGGCTAGTTAGACTTATGTGTCGGTAGTTCCCAGGGTCAGTTGATGGCCCCCCTTTTATGCAGGGTGATTACTGATGCTGTTCTCCATTCTGCAGGAACAAAGCCAGTTCTCAATCTATGATTAAAGAGAATGGCTAGTGGGTCCGCTAGCTCTTGTTTTAGATTGTTTAGTAAATAACTTGGGATATTATCTGGTCACAAAAACAATACAACAGTGGCGATAAATCTGTTTAGTTCAGCAACTAAAATCCAGAAGAAAAAAGAAGTCCACAGGAACCACAGCAGTACTTTTATTTAAAAATGTTATTCAAACCTAGTTAAAACACTTTCACAAAAAGCTTCTTCAGGCATATCTCAATGAATTAAAAAAATCACTTTATATAAAAGAACATCTACATCACATGATTCATTTGATTAAAACTTAAGGTGCCAAAATCAATTTGCTTGACTATGTAATGCTCTTAAAATTGGCTTTATAATAACAGTACATTTAAACCAGGGGGCGTGTTAGCTCTAAAGTGACTAAACCATTTAAATTCTTCCTTTCAGACAAATGTATTAAATCACCATGTCTTATAGGTTCATAAATAATTCATAAAATCATAAATTTAAAACTATGTCATATCTGTCTCAGCAATATGTTTACAGAATGCATTAGTCATAACTTTTCTATTAATTTCTGACAAACTCAGCATAATGCATCGAGGTTATCCAAGTGCAACTAACTCTGGGCAAAACTGCAGTCCAAATTGTAGCTTGCTACAGATCCCCCACCATGCCCCAGGATTCCCACTCCTCTTTTCTTGATATACTGGAGAAATATTAGGGTTCAACCAAACACCCTAATATTAGGCGATTTCAACTACCCCACCATTAACTGGGAAAACTACTCATGTACCAACTCCTTTGCTCAGTGCTTTCTGGAATTCATAAATTCCAATGCCCTGAATCAACATATCCACACCCCCACCTGAGGCAACAATATCCTAGACCTAGTCATTACCAACATGAGTGACCGGTGTTCCACACCTGAAGTCAACTCCTCGTTGGTCAGATCCGACCATAAGCTAATCACTCTAGATATCCACATCGCACCCCCATTAAGGAAACCACAGTAAAAAATTTCTCCAACGCCAACTTCATGCTTCTTAAGACAGAAGTGGCAAACTTCATGACACCCATGCAGATGGACAATACATTTATGACTGCTGAATCCTACACAAATGCACTATATAAGCACTTACATGAGTGCATGGATCGTGCTATCCCAAACAGAACCAAGATGCTATCCTCCAAAAAAAGGAAGCCAATCTGGTGGTCCCCTGCCATAAACAAACTCTACAACAGAAGGAAGAAACTTTTGCAAAAGAGAGTAAAATCCCATGAGTGGAGGAGCTCCCTGGTCAGCCTCAGTAAGAAGCTGAGATCCCTTATAAGATCCTCAAAAGCAAGCTACGAAAACAAGATCACCACTGATTCTAAGGACTACCACAAAGCATTCTATAGCTATGTCAAGAATCTCAATGGCAACACCCAGATCTGCTCTGAGTTACACCACAATAGCACAAAAATTACAGAACCAACTGATATTGCCAACATCCTGGCTGACAGGTTCAGTGCTAACTTTACCCTCTTCTCACCCCCTAAAGGGCCCGTATCTATACAGAAAGAATGCAGAGTCCCTGTAATCACAACTACACAGGTAAAAGCAGCACTCTCTAAAGCCAAAAACACAGCATCTATGGGACCGGACAACATCCCAGGCTGTGTTTTACACGAACTTCAGAATGAACTGGCTCCCAACCTAAGCACCATGTTCAATCATAGCCTCACATCATGCTTTATACCCACTGAATGGCGCACAACAACAGTTATCCCACTTCACAAAGGGGGAACCACCACTGATCCTGGGAACTATCTCCCTATTAGCCTGACGAGCCTGGTCTGCAAGGCCATGGAACGTATCAGCATGGAATTCATAAACAAAGACATTGGACCCCATCCAGTTCGGGTTTGTGAAAGGCAGATCATGCCTCCTGAACCTGGTGGACGTTTTTGAGCCAGTCATCAAAGCCATAGACGAGGGTAAGGTGGTTCACACAGCCTATCTTGACCTCGCCAAAGCTTTTGACACCATCCCCCATTCTGGAATTATAGCTAAACTCACTAAACTAGGTATAAATCCCTATGTCACAACATGGGTTGCCAACTGGCTCACTGACAGAACCCACACTGTAAAATTTGCAGACTGCAAATCTGACTTCAAACCAGTGACAAGTAGAATACCACAGGGTTCAGTCCTGGGACCCCTCCTGTTTGGTATCTACTTCTCTGAAGTACAGGCTAACACAGAAGGCCTCTGGCTAATGAAGTTTACAAATGACTGCAAACTAGGAGCTATAGATGAGTTCCCAAATGATGTGGACATCCCTCAGAAGGGCCTCACTGAGACAAATGCCTGGTGCAAAGCCTTGGCCTCAAGCTCAATGCCAAAAAGTGCATTGTTATCCTCTTTGGTAAAAACTCTGTACCCATGAACTACCACATAGACGGCAGTCTTCTTAACGCTGAATGTGTGATAACAGAACTTGGGACCCAGGTGGACAGTAGTCTCTCCTTTGATAATCACATTGCCACAGTAGTCAGGAAATCCTTCTACATGGCACACCTCATCACAAAAGGGTTCTCATCCAGGAAAAAAGAGGTCATTGTTCCCCTCTACTCGACACTCATTAGACCCATTATAGAGTACAATGCCCCTTTTGGAATGTACCTCACAAGAAATCTGCAGCAGCTGGAAAGGCCACAGAAGTACCTCACAAAGAGGATTACTGGCCTCAAACAGATGCCCTACACTGACCGTCTCAAAAAACTCCAGATTTACTCTGTAGCATATCGCCTACTCCAAGGTGATCTCTGCCTAACATATAAAGCTATGTCAAACCCAGAGCTGTTGGACATGCTACACCTAAAGAAATACCAATCCCTCTGAGCTACATGCTCTAGGTACCTAAACCTTGTCATCACAATAAACAGGACATGCTGGAGGGATAGATTCCAATCCCTGAGACTTCCCATATTCTGGAACAAGCTACCCATCTATGTCAAGCAAAGTTCCTCGTTAACACTCTTCAAGAAAAATCTTGATGAGTGGATGGGAAATAGGAAATACACCCTGGGTATCACTTCTGTGGCTCTGCTCGACAGGGGCACAGGAAATTAACTTTCTTGGGTTAGCGTAAGCCAAAGAACTTTGTTGGCTAGGCTTACTTAGGCCTTTGGGCCAATAGCCTAGTACCTACCTATGAACCTATGAACCTAAGTGGTCTCCTGTCCACTCGTTAATCCTATGATATGTTTTTCCTATATAACATGCTTCACATTTTTCACATTTTGACAAATAAATCAATTTACAAGTATCACAAATTTCATAGGCTTCTAATATTAAGGCTTTACCATTGATAAGATGTTTAAAAGACTTCTCTGTATAAACACATTTATTACACCTGAAACTGCCTTTCTTAGTGCTTTTAGACATTATGTTATTTTTCGGCTGTTCTTTATAACATAACTGATTTTTTTAAATTGGTACATTTTTATAGAACCAAACATGAGTCCATCTCCTATCAGTTGAAGGCCTCCCTTTGTGCAGGAGGATTACTGTTGCTGTTCTCCATTTTGCAGGAACATAGTCAGTTCTCTAGCTATGATTACAGAAAATGCCAAGTGGGTCTGCTTGGTCTTGTTTTAGATTGTTTAGTAAAGAACCTAGGATATTATCTGGTCCCATTGAGGTCATACTTTTGGCCTTGGTGAGTGCAGAGATGACTTTTTCTCTAGAGATACTAGGCAGATGGCTGGTGTCAGGTATGCTTTGGGATATGGTAGGTGGGAATGGAGGATGAAGTTTGCACTGAATCTGTCAGCTAGCAGGTTGGCGATATCTTCCAGTGTAGAATAAGTGATCCCATCTACAATCAGTTCGGCGTTTAGCTGCGCATTCCCTTTTAGACTTTGGACATAGTTAAAGAATGTCTTATGATTGTCCTTGGCCAGGGATGTGATTTTTGTTTTGTAGTTTGCTTTAGAAGACTTTAGAAGATTTCTGATTTTCTTGTTTAGGCTTAAGCTTAGGAGGAAACCTTTCCTCTGCAGAGTGATATCCCTATTGCTTTTGGACAACAGTTTATTCCTCTTGTTATATAATCTGTTTATACTTGAACTCCATCATGGTGGCTTGTTTTTACAGGATGACCTGGTTTTGATCCGGTCAAGTACAGAAAACTTGATGCAGTCACTTAAGTGTTTGCACATGGCATTTGCATATACTTCTTTTCTCTGTCTTTACAAACTTCACACTGCCTCCAGTCTTGTCACCCTCATCCAATATGCAGATGACTCCACTGTCATCTGTTCAACACCCTCCCTGCCCCAACTCCAAGAAATTACCCACAAATCCTTCTCTGCCATTGAATCCTAACTACACAACTTCCAACTCATTCTAAACCCCAACAAAACCAAATTAATACTCTTCTAGAACAGCCACAATAAAGCTAATAGCCACAGTCAGCACTTTAGAATCATCTCTTCCAACAACACAGTAATTGAACCAATCACAGAAACAAAGCTACTAGGTGTCACCATTGATAGCAGCCTGAAATCTGACAAACATTTGTCACGTTATTAAAAAAGCCCACATCAAATTAGGTTCACTGAGTAGAATCAAGCCTTACCTTACCAACTCCTCCAGACAAGCAATCACCAGGACACACCTTCTATCCACCTTACTATACTCCAACTCAATATTTGCAAACCTTAGAAAAGCAGATTTAAATAAGCTTCCTACCACAAAATTTCCAAATTCGCCACTAACCTTCCTAACAGAACCCATCACTGTGTTGCTCTCCAACAACTACAGTGGTTAGAGCTGACTAACCTCTTGTCCTTCAACCAACTTACAGTAACCCATTTTGTCAAGTACCAACCTTATAAGTGTCCAGCCCTCCAAAATTTAGTACAAACCCACACCAATAATAGACCCTAAGATCCTCTAATAAACTCCTGTTTAAAGTCACTGAATCAAACAACAACTTTGGAGACTCCCATTATTCAAATCAAATCTCAAAAAATATAACTCTACACCTCTCTAACTGCACAGACGTCAGCATCCTCTAAGGTGGGGAGTGCTTCCAGAGAGTGCAGCTTTGTGAATAAACTCCTAGCATTAAGCAGCCTGACCCTGAGCTTGTCTCAATTTGATTGTGTTACTCTGGAATATTTGTTGTTTTGACATTACAAAAAAGCACTATGGGGGAGGCAAGGGCCTTTGCCTGTATCCAAAAGCCTAGGTGTGACAGGAGCAGACCATCTCTAGCAAAGCAGTGACGTCTTGTCTACCATATCCTCCCAGGCTAACAGATATTGGATCTCCCTGGACTGACACCAGAAGCTGACCCAATTGTTGAAGTCAATCATTTTTTGTTTATTTTATGGCATCATCCTGGGTGAGGGTAGGATACTGTGAAAAAAGAAAGCTGCACCAAACTTACACAACCACCACGTTTATTAGCAAAAAATAAAAAATAAAAATAGGATAACATTAGCGCTTTCACGACTGCTCTTGTCGCTTCATCAGAGGGTAGGATACTGCTTAAGGCTGGGAGCATACTTGTCTGGGAAACATAATCAGAGAGCTATGTCATGTCTCTCTTCATATAGGCCAGAGAGGTACGTCTCAAGTCATTCACTCCAACATGGACTATGACAGAGTCATAACGGTACTTGTTGTTTAGTGACTTGAGTGCATGCACGATTTGTCAGATCCTGACACCTGATAGGCAGCTGACCGTGACCCTCTCCTTATCCAATCTTATGAGGGAGATAGCTGTGTGTCTCACTATGAAGTCACCTATGACCAAAACATTTGATGCGTTTTGCCTTAGGGGCTTATTTGTTGAGACACGGGTGTGTATGTTGATATGTGTAATGGTTTCATTTTGCTTAGTGGTGAGTGTGGGTGCTATGCATTTGGGAAGACTCTGTTATTTTAGTAGGCTTTTAGTGAGTACCTCTGTGTATGTGGGTGTATGTGTTGTGACCTTATTTTGTCTGAGGTGAGGTTTTCTGTGAGAGGTGAAGTGTGATTGCTGACAACCTGTTTGATGTCTAGTTTGTTTTTACATGAGATAATTGACTCCAATTCCAGAGTGCATTTGCATGTCTCACACAGGGTGTTAGTTTGCTGTAGGAGTAAATGGTTATCAGTATACATGAAGCAATTTCCACATTGTCTCAAGATGCCTGTATCAATCAAGTAGGCAAGTAGGCAGGAAAAATGATGGGAAACTGCCCATCCATTGTGGTGGAATTTTTCTGAATGTAACATTTGCAAAGGAAGTGGGCTAGCTGGACTTAGTCACAGAGAGCAAAAATGAAGCAATAATTCAATTACAATTACCAAAGTGTAGTGCCGGCTTAGATATACTTATATTTCAGTTTTTGTTTTGAGTGGATGGCTTGGATTTCATTGCAGATGCACTCCAGACCTCTGGCTCAAGTTTCCAAATGTTGAGCAGCTCCAGTAAACTGAGCACAAATCCTCGCAAATGCAAGGCTTATATACAGACACATTTAAACAGTTTTAACACAACTACCAATGAGAAAGCCCCAAACTGAGACTTTCTCCAGCAATCCCCAAACTCAGATGGGCCCTGAGCTACACCCTTCTGCCACAAGGGTGCAGGGAGGACCTCTAATGTAAGATTGCTGGTTTAAGAGCACAGTGATACCAAACAGTCTTGATTCAGCAGGTCTGAATATAGCCTATGCTATGTAAGTCAAGGAAACACAATTTCTAGATAAGAAGGAGTAACAGAGAGTCACTTAAAGGTCAAAATGAGAGTGTTTAGTGGTGTACTATTAGATGACCTGCAATGGTACCACCCTCTGCAAAAACTGGCAGCTCTGCAAGCAGCTGTGAATAGTGGGAGGCTATGGAGAGTGTTTCCTATAGAGGATTTTAAACCAGAGAGGTTTGGTAATATGCAAGCATGGGGAACCGAGTCTGCATGGAGCTTTTATGCCATCAGGATGAAATAATTTTATAAAGTTAAGCCCTCAGGTCAATCAGATTAAAACACAATAAGCTATTGACCAGTAGTTCTCATCTTGAATGGGTTGAATTTAGCTCTCTGCTCCCACCAGAGTGCAAAAGAATCCCCCCAATGTAAAATCAAACTGGCTTTGAACTCAAGTGTGGTAACAAATGCTTTAGAATAGAAATAAGAATTCCTGCAATATCAAGAATCCTTGGAAATAAGACCACTAGTCCTGAGAAATATTCACAAAACAGAAAAACGTAGCAAAATGCAGAAATATTTTGGCAGACTCAGGACTTTTGCAGAATACTGTTAAAACAGCCTAAGACCATACAGTAACAAACAGGAGTTTTTTTAACAACTGGAGGCTGAAAACAGTGATAAATTTAAATAAATAAATAAATGCAATACAGAAGTATTACATATCACTGAAATAGTTTGAGCAAGTTCAGAAAAATATACTTATATCAGCTTTGTAGGTCCAGATAATTTTAGAAGCAATCCAAGTCTTGAAGTCACAGGTGTCCAAGCCAGGCACAAGGAAGCTCTTAATAAATGAACACACTCTCAGAAAAGTGTATTTCTTTTATACCAGTAGGATGAAAGACATTTATAAAGTTAAACCCTCAGGCCAATCAGATAAAAACACAATAAGCTATTGACCAGTAGATCCCACCTTGGATGGGTTGAATTTAGCTTGCTGCTCTTACCAGAGTGCAAAATAACCCTTCCAATGTAAAATAATAAACTGGCGTTGAGCTCAAGTGCAGTAATAAATGCTTTAGAACAGAAGTAAGAATTCCTGCAATATCAGGAATCCTTGTGAGTAAGTTCACTAACCATGAGAAATGTTTGCAACACACAAACACTTAGCAAAACTTATAAATATTTTGGTAGACTCAGGAGAACTTTGCAAACTCAGAACAGGTTTTGCAGAATATGGTTAAAACAACCTAAGAGCACTACTAGTATTGGCATATCACAACTATGAAAACTTGAGCAATGATAGCACAAAATTGCTATATTGTTCTTCTTGTCCCTGTTTAGTCCTCATTAAATTAGCTGGCTCAAATTCTCAAACTATATCAGTATTTCTCAATTAAAACTAGCCTATAACATCCTATTCTTTCCTGACAAATGTCCTTATTTCAAACATCTTCTTCTATGATACTCTCCTTTAAGGCCACTATGCTCTATAGATATTAATCTTCTTTTTGTTAAGCTATCACACAAGTACTGTGTCATTTCCTTATATTCCTCATATATTTCAAAGCTGTGTAATTCACTCCCCACATCTATTAGATGAATAGCTTCCTACAAGACCTTCAAAGAAAAACTAAAAGAATTTCAGTACTTTTCCATTATCGGGGCAACAGTTCTAATGAGCGCTTGAAATGTTTTATTAGGAGAGAGTGAAAGGTCCACTGAAATCACTTCTTCTTGTTAGAATTGAAATGTTTTTTTTTTCTTTGTCTGTGATCTACAAATGTGGTTTCCTCCAGTTTCAGAGAAGTGATTAATGACTCTAATGATTTTTTTTCCCTTATGAAATGAACTGGGAAAATCGGTGATAATAGTAAAGTACCATTAACATGAAAACCTGAAAAAAAAACAAGCTTACCCACAAACTTGAGAAGTGTAATTATTATTTAAGTACAATGAATCACCTTTTCTCCCAAAATTACCAGTTTTTGAAGGGGCAAAACAAAATTTGAGACAACGCCAAGGACGTGACAGTTATGGCGTTACTGTGTTAATTTTATCCTTGTTTACTTGTCCAATTACTTCAGCCTTTTTCCAGATTGTGTTATTTCTTTTTAGACAGTACCTTCTCCAAACTGTGCCAGGGTGGCAGAAGTCAACTGAGTGACACCCAAATACTTCTAAGGGCACAAATGAGTAACAGTATATGCGGTCAAACACACAGATCATGCAAAAAGAAGTCTACACCTTTTTGTTTGGCAAAGATAGTTTTTGTGGCATTTAGCAGAAAAAGGATGTCAAAACACAAGGCAGTTATGCATAACATGACTTATTACTTTAAGATACTGTTTTGACAAAACTCTTCAGTTCTACACTTACAGAACATACCTCTCAACCTTCAAACTGTGATGTTAGAAAAAAGTACAATGCAACGCAAAATTCCACCACAGAAATGCCATTTACTTTTGCTTCATTTAAGTAGTCTGTCTGCCAATAGGGTGTGTACAACATAACAGAAATTGTTCCCTTCCAAGACAGTGCAGTAAAAGGAAATATTGCAGACTTTTTGCACTATGCATGGCTAGAATTATGGCAAGAGTGGCAATATCAAACACTTATTCCATTAACCCTTTTTTGTTGGAGAAAAAGAAAGTAGGCACTGCCAGCCCTAACAAGTAAGGAAAACCCTCATATCAGAGACCACAAAGCTACATACATTTATAATTAACTTACACAACAAACACTTTACATCAGCTGTTTTCCTTGTTTTGTATGCAGTTCATACAACAGGCTGCAAATTGAAGCAAAACTAACATAGTTACTTGAAACTCGTAACTGCAGGGTATCAGCAAGTACCCCTTTGCACAAGTTTAATGCTTCTAAAAGCAAGCCAGGCAGCTATATAGGCGTAACTATACTTCTCAATCACCTAGCACAAGGAATCTGGACAAATATTATAATAAAACATTCCAAGCGCTCATTACAATTGTTGCCCTGATAACGGAAAAGTACCAGATTTTCTATGCAGTCTCTGGCTCCTCCTGTAACTGCTCCCTGGTCTAACTCAGCATTCCCATTTTTTTCTCCTTCACATATCTCTCTAACAACCTTCTTTTCTATATTATCCATCCTTCCTCTTTTTTCTCTTTCTGTTTCTGTCTAGCTGCACTGTGCTTTAACCACTTCTATTTCAATATAATGCTCCAGTCTTCCCTTTTCACATATCATAAGTTCATAGGTAGGTACTAGGCTATCTGCCTGAAGGCATTTATAAGCCTCGCCAGAATGTGTTGGCTTTCAACACCCCCTTAGATTAGTTCCCTGTGCCTCTGTCCAGCAGAGCCATTGAAGTGATCCCCGGGGTAAACATTCTGTTTCCCATCCACTCGTCAAGGTTTCTCTTGAAGAGGGTTACGAGGAGCTCTGCCTAATGTAGACTGGAATCTTGTTCCAGAGCATGGGAAGTCTCTGGGACAGGAATCGATCCCTCCAGCACGTCCTATTTATTGTTGTGGTGAGGTTTACATCCCTAGAGCGTGTGGCTCGAAGGGATATGATTTTCTTTAGGTGAAGCATGTCCATCAATTCTGGGTTGGACATGACCTTGTATGTCAGGCAGAGAGCACCTCTGAGTAGGCGGTATGCAACCGAGTACAGCTGTTTTTTCTTCAGTCGAGCTGCATAGGACATCTGTTTGAGGCCAGTGATCCTCTTGGTGAAGTATTTCTGTGGTCTTTCCAGCTGTTGTAGGTGTCTTGTAAGGTACATCCCAAATGGGGCGTTGTACTCTATGATGGGTCTGATGAGTGATGTGTAGAGGGGCACAATGACCTTTTTTGATCTGGATGCAAACCCTTTTGTGATTAGGTGGGCCACATAGAAGGATTTTCTAACTACTTTGGCAATGTGATTATCAAAGGAGAGGTTACTATCTACTTGGGTCCCGAGATTCCTTATTACGTCTTCTATATTCAGGGGCTACCACCTATGTGGTAGTTTGTGGGTACTTTGTTTTTTCCAAAGGGGATGACTATGCACTTTTTGGCATTTAGCTTGAGGCCATGGTTTTGATACCAGGTATCTGTCTCAGTGAGACCCTTTTGGAGGATGTCTCTGTCCGCCAGAGAGTCAATTATAGCCCCTAGTTTGCAGTCATCTGTGAACTTGGTCAGCCATAGTCCTTCTGTGCTTGCCTGTACCTCTGAGAAGTATATGCCGAACAGCAGGGGGTCCTAGGACTGAGCCCTGGGGAATGCCACTTGTAACTGGTTTAGAGTCAGACCTAGCCCCTGCAATTCTTACCATGTGGGTTCTGTCTGTGAGCCAGTTGGCAACCTATCTCGTGACGTAGGGGTTTATGTTCAGGCTGGTGAGCTTGTCTATAATACCTGAATGGAGAATGGTGTTGAAGGCCTTTGCGCAGTCTAGGTAGGCTGTGTGGACTACTTTTCCCTCATCTATAGCCTTAATTATTACTTATCCCTTTAATGTACAATTTTTATCTATCATATTTCAGTATATTTCCTAATTTAAACTCTACAGTATTTCTTTATGCATATAATGTATAAAACAGTCAATGTATTTTTAGCATTATTTATTTTAATGTATTAATACTTTTCACGCTAACCATTATGTATTGCTGTTCGGAGCTTTTCTCCCTGGGCCTTTACTGTAAAGGGATCTTGTGTGGCCCAATCAGACTATCCCAACATGCAAACAAACAAATAAATAAAACTGTGGTAGTTATGACAGCTTTGAGTTTGCAGCCACAGGCCATTGGTGTCTGCTTTAATGTCAAAAAGGTAGACACCAGAGAAGAGTGGTCCCAGGTTATATACCTGAGGGAAACCACTGGTAACCACTATTTTGCTATCCAGTGCATAACATAGGGGTTTACATTTAGTTGTATTAACTTATCAATGATACCCGAGTGTGGAAAGGCATTGATGGCTTTGGTCAAGTCCAGATATGCAATGCAAACTGATTTACATGAGTTTAATGCCTTAGTGACTTGTTCAAAAAAAAAATTACGCCACGTTCAAGAGGCAGGATCTGCCTTTAATAAACCCAAACTGATCAGGTCCAGGTTAGAAAGATTGCCTATGTCCTTGTTTATGAGGTCCATACTGATTTGCTTCATTATCTTACAGATAAGGATGGTAAGGCAGGCAGGTATAGAGTTGCCTGTGTCAGTCTGGAGTGGGATGACTACAGCAGTTCTCTATACTTATGGCATGAATCCAGTAGACAGACTGAGACTGAACAGATGTAATTAGGAGATAGCCTGGCAATATGTGGCACAGAAAAAAGGCAACCAGGCATATTGTCAGGGCCCATGGAGATAGTTTTTTTAGCCTTTAAGAGAGCACTTAGGACCTGCTCAGAACTGATTTGGGAGAGTGGCAGAGGAATGCTACTATACTATGAGCAATTTGTGTAAGACATTGAGGCAATGTTTGGGCTGAATTTGCCTACTAATATGCTAACAATGTCCTTGGGGGTGAGTATGTTGTGTTATTTTGTATTAACTCAGAACATTACTGGTTATTACTTCTTAGGTTTCTGACATAGCCGAAGAAGGCTTTTGGGTTATTCTTAGCTTGAGTCGTAAGCTTCAGTTTGTACTTGGTCTTGGAGGATTTGATTTTGTTTCTTAGTTATTTGCTGTTCATTTTGAGCTCCTCCTTAGCTGAATGAGTGTTAAGTTGCTTTTACAGGCTAGGCATTTCTTCCTCCTATTTCCCAAATGGGTTTGTTCTTACATTTGGCACTATATTATTATGGGGAATGAGGGCTCAATACTAGCTTGGAGGGGGGTATAGCATTTATCTGTGCAAAACTGCATTGGGCAAAGGAGGCTCATCTAAGAAGGTAAGATGTTTGAATTTCATCATGTCATCAGTTAGCTGGTATAGATTTACATTACAGTAGTCTCTGAAGATAGTTTACAAGATGACTCACTTCTCACATCTAGAGTAAATGTTACTGCATGACGATGGTGAGATTTGACCAGTGATTTGTTAACTGTGGGCTGTGGGCATAAGGGGGCTATATTTGTGAAAACTAGGTTTAATATTTTAGAGCCTCTCATTGGGATTTGGACTAACTGATTCATGGAGATGGCATTAATGAAATCCATGAATCTCTGTGCATACTTGTTTGAAGTGTGGAGGCTCACCAGTTAACAGAGGGATAGTTAAAGGCACCTGGAAATATTCTGTTAAATTCTGATGTGAGAGATGTCAGTTTGTTAAGATATGCATCATGGTCTTCCAGTGTCGCAGAGGGGGAAGATGAGTTGGCTACTATGTGGTACTGGGTTTTGTTTATCAAATTAAGAATGTTGAGGTGTTCTAGATCATTGTGTTGCATTATGACTCTGGTTGTGAAATGGTTTCTTAGCAATATAGATATACCCCCACCAGCTACAATATTCAGTTTGGCACTGTGCTTGAAGGAAAGGTTAAGCATTAAAAGCCTGTACTGTGAGTATGTGTTCACTGTTCTGAAACAGTGTTTCAGTAACTACATATATATCAATATTTTCAAGGAAGGAGTGTAATTTTCTGTTTAGGCTTATAGCATTCAGCACTGCATACTATTATATGACTTAAATCGCTGGCTAAGTGGGTAAATCAGGGAGACAGACATTACCTAAAAAAGGCACACTACAGGAGAAAACAAGTGCTAGACAACATATGGAAGCCATGAGGAGGGAGATACAGACCATCCCTGGCAAATCAGCTGGGGTTGTCAACATCTTATCCAAGAGAATGCTATATGAGACCCCCCCTTAGAATGACACAAGTAGTTAAGCCAGTAATTAAAGTCAATTATCTTTAATTTACAATGAGGCATAATTTTTGGTGAGAGCAGGAAAGTACTCAGTACTAATTCTACTCTCTTTCCAGAAGCATATTCAGATGGCTCCATCATGTCCCTCTTCATGTGATCCAAGGAGGTGCATCTCAAGTCATTCACTCCCACATACACACTGAGCAGGTCACATGCATACCTGGAATGAAGGGACTTGAGGACATTAATGACATTACATAGCCTGACACTTGGAGAAGCCACTGCTATTGCTGTCTTTTCTAATCCTGGTGAGTAGGGACAGATCCAGCACCAAGCTACCTAGGCAAATGATGAGGGCCTGGTGCTGACCCTGTAAATGTCAGTGAAAAAAATTTGCTGTGTTGCTCCATTTTGACCTGTGACATCTCCCATTTCTTCTCTACTATTGGCTCAAATGTAGAGCCAATGAAAGAGAGAGAGAGGGGGGGGGGGGGATGTCCTGAAGTATTTTATGTCCAAAACAGATTAATAAGCAGATAAGCCACAATTCTTACACAAGGGCGGTGTTTTGGAATTGCCAATACCATGCAGTGCTGTAAACATAGTCAAATATAGTGTGTGTAGTTCTGGTAAGTAACAACTATGCAGTGTACTCTTTTTTTGTCTATGTGAGTATGCACTTGTGTATGTGTGAGTGTGTGTATGTGTGTGTGAGTGTGCATGTATGTAATTATATTCATGTGAATGTGCATGTATATGCAAGTGTGCATGCAACTGCACCTGTCTGTATAGGCTCATAGGTTCATAGGTTGGTACTAGGCTATCAGCCCTAGGGCCTATACAAGCCTAGCCATAACAATTCCCTGGCTATTTCTTCCCACACTATTTACTTCCTTGGACGCCTGTCTAACAGGGCGACTGATGTGATCCCCGGGGTGAATTTCCTTTTTCCCATCCAATCGTCAAGGTTCCTTTTGAAGAGGGCCAAAGAGGCACTCTGCTTGACATGTATGGGCAGTCTCTGGGTCAGGAACCTATCCCTCCAGCATGTTTTGTTTATTGTGATGACAAGGTTTAGATCCCTGGAGCGTGTGGCTCTGAGGGATTGGGATTTCTTTAAGTGTAGCATGTCCAACAGCTCTGGATTTGACATGGCCTTGTATGTTAAGCAGAGATCGCCTCTGAGTAGACGATATGCAACAGAGTATAGCTGGAGTTTTTTAAGGCGGTCAGCATAGGGCATCTACTTTAGGCCTGTGATTCTTTTTGTGAGGTATTTCTGCGGCCTTTCCAGTTGTTGCAGATGTCTTGAGAGGTACATACCAAACAGGGTGTTGTATTCTATAATGGGTCTAATGAGGGATGAATACAGTGGGACAATGACCTCCTTTTTTCTAGATGAAAAGCCCTTAGTGATGAGGTGTGCCACATAGAAGTATTTCCTGACTATTGTGGCAATGTGGTTATCGAAAGTGAGACCACTGTCCACCTGTGTCCCTAAGTCTCTTATCACACTTTCAGTGTTTAGTGTACTGCCACCTATATGGTAATTTATGGGTACATGTTGTTTTCCCAAAGGGGATAACTATACATTTCTTGGCATTGAGCTTGAGCCCATGGCTCTGGCACCAAGCATCTGTTTCTGTAAGGCCCTTTTGTAGATTATCCACATCATTTGGGGATTCGATAATGGCTCCCACTTTGCATTCATTTGCAAACTTTGTTAGCCAGAGTCCCTTAGTGTTGGCCTGTACTTCAGAGAAGTAGATGCCAAACAAGAGCGGTCCAAGGACTGAACCCTGAGGTACTCCACTTGTCACTTGTCTGGAGCTGGATTTGGAGTCAGCTACTTTTACAGTGTGGGTTCTATCAGTAAGCCAGTTAGCAACCCATTGGGTGACATAGGGATTAATGCCCAGCTTAGTAAGTTTATCTATGATTCCAGAGTGGAGGATGGTGTCAAGGGCCTTGGCAAGGTCTAGATAGGCTGAGTGAACCACCTTACCCTTGTCCATGGCTCTGGAGACTGATTCGAAGAAGTGAATCAGGTTCAGAAGACAAGATCAGTCCTTCACGAACCCAAACTGGATGGGGTCCAGTGTTTGAAGGTTGCCAATGTCTTTGTTTATAAGTTCCATGATAATACGCTCCATGGCCTTTCAGATAAGGCTCGTCAGACTGATGGGATGGTAGTTTCCGGGATCCATGGTGGATCCCCCCTTGTGGAGTGGGATAACTGTAGCTCTGCGCCACTCAGTGGGCATGAAACCTGAGGTGAGGCTATGATTAAACATGACACTTAGTTGAGGTGCCAGCTCATATTGTAGTTCATGTAGTACACAGCCCGGGATGTCATCTGGTCCCATGGATGCTGTATTCTTAGCTTTGGAGAGTGCGTTTTTTACCTGTGTGGCCGTTATTACCAGAATTTGGCAATCTTCCGGTATTGAGATGGGCCATTTAGGGAGTGAGAGGGGGGGTGAAGTTGCACTGAATCGATCTGCCAGGATATTGGCAATATCCTTGGGATCAGTATATTTAATGCCATTCTGTTTTAGCTCAGAGCAGATCTGAGCATTGCCATTTAGATTCTTGACATAGTTATAGAATGCCTTGTGGTTGTCTTTGGAATCATTGCAATTTTATTTTCGTAACTAGCTTTGGAGGATTTTATGAGGGATCTCAGTTTCTTACTGTGACTGGTAAGGGAGTTTTTTGCATCCTAGGATTTTCCTCTTTTTTGCAACAGTTTCTTCCTTTTGTTGTAAAATTTGTTTATGGCAGGGGATCACCAGATTGGCTTCCTTTTTTTGGATGAGAGCATCTTGGTTCTATTTGGGATGGCACGATTCATGCATGAGTGGATGTGCTCATACAGTGCCTTAGTGTAGGATTCAACAGTTGACCTTTCAGTTCCCGTCTGCATGGGTGCCATGAAGTTTGCAACTTCTGACTTGAGTAGCATGAAGTCGGCTTTGGAGAAGTATTTCATGGAGGTTTCCTTACCAGGGGGTGGGGGTGGGATGTGGATGTTAAGGGTGATTAGCTTATGGTCAGACCTGACTAATGAGTGTGTGTGTGTGTGTGTGTGTGTGTGTGTGTGTGTGTGTGTGTGTGTGTGTGTGTGTGTGTGTGTGTGTGTGTGTGTGTGTGCATCTGTGATCACCCCCCTTTTCACAGCTTTATCTGGTAAACCATTTTAACATAGACAATGCCATTCATTAGCAGCTTGTAGTTCTTGTTTTGAAAAAATGCATATCAGTGCAAATCTTGCTGATGTTCTTTGTGTTTCACTGTTGCAGTCATTACATTAGGGTAATCTGCTGGCAGGTTGCCCTCAGTCGGCCTGAATTCCAAAGTCTTGGGTCCTGCATTGGTTGCTGTCTCCTCTTCCATGATGTCAGGTCATCAGGGGTATAAAACATGCAGCTAATGCCATTTTCTTTAGTCTTTCTTGCCGCGCGGTGCCCGAAGCAGAAGCATTTCGCAAGTGCCGGTCGGCCGACTACTGAAATAGTCGTGTTTGAGTTTCAGAACCGAAGTCTTCACTAAAGCTAAGTACTTGTGGGAAACAAATACCTCATAAGGATTTCCATTTATACTGTATTCCTTACCTAGGCCCTGATCACAATATGCCTGGCTGCCGGTTTTGTGCTAGATTTAACCAACGCACTATTAAGCGTCAGTATATTTTTGCATCAAAGTATTTTGGAAACAGATTTAACTACCCTGAAATGTCATTGGATAGCAATCCAACTACCGGAGTACATAAAAAATGCAAAGAAAAGGACAGAGAAAGGCAGTCGAGATCCAAAACCAACGACAAAGCTTCTCCTAAGCCAGTCGCCGGTTCTCCGGTACTCATTCAGGTGCTTTCTCAGCCCCTGATACCCACTACCTTTGAGTCGCAGTCCTCTACCGACACCCATGTGGAGTCCGGCATGCCTTAAGATACTCAAGGTATTGGACCGATGGCTGTATCTCCCTTGGATGGGTCTGGAGCCACTGAGCAGGCACCGGCTTCTGAGGGTGTATTCAGACCTCAACATTTGTATATCAAACTGACGACAGCTGCAAAACCAAAGACAAAAGCAACTTCTAAAACTAAAAAAATGATGCATGACCCATGTGCACAGACCTCAATGCCTAAAAAACAGATGATCAGAATGGCTGAAGACCTTATTACCTTGATCAGGAGTACCCATCCCCCTCCAGATAAGAGGCCTAGGCAAGACACTGACTATGAATCTTCAGATCAGGTTTCTATTTCTTCAGATTCCTCTTCTGATCTGGAATTATCTATACCTCCCTATGAGGATTCTGATGCTGAGGAATCTATTCCATCTGCATCTCTCCCTGAGGATTATTCATTTGGAGAAATATTGCATACTTTGAGGGAGCATTTTCACTGGGAGAGTCAAGACTTCTCAGAATCAAAAAAGAGGCTCAGGGATTTCCTTCTTCTCCCTCAGCACAGGCCTTTAGCCATTCCCCCTGTCCTAGACATTGTGGATGATGTGTTTTTGGAGTCAAGCTTGACCCCTGACTCCTTACCTCTGGCTCCCAGTAAGTCTGACAGATATTACAGGGTCCCTGACTCACATACATTTTTATTTAGAAACCCTGCTGCTAATCCTGAAACTATTTCACAGGGTCCAAAGAGAGTTAAGGCCTCGACAGCAAAAAATCCTACCCCCTCTGACAGAGATTCTAGGGCACTGGACAGATGGGGAAAGAAGGTTTATACATCTGCAACCTTGGCAATCAGGGCCTTAAACTGTCAATTTCATATGCTTAAGTACCAATAACATGTTATGGGATTGCTGAAACAGAAAATTATGTTGATTTCAGAATGTGCAGAAATAAAGAATTGCAGGAATTATTGCATGTAGCTGAACAAGTGGGAAAGCATACTTTGCAATGTGGTTTTGATTCCTTAGTGGTCTCCTGCAGGGCCACAGTTACTGGATCTGTGAATAGGAGGCATGCCTGGTTAAAGGAACAAAATTTGCCTGATCATGTTAAAGCTAAACTGCTAGATGCACATTTACAGGATGATTCTCTGTTTGGTATTAAGGCAGAAGAGGTTTTAAAGAAAATGGAAGACAAGTGCAGCCACCAAGATTCAGTAGACACTGGCCTACAAAAAATTGGTCCTTTCCTGTGTCAGACAGAGCTCAAAGGGGAAATCCAGATGCCCAAAGGGTTCCAGATACCAGGCGCAAGATTCATACAGGTCAAAGCAATGGGGCGCCTCCGCCTACAAATCTGGAGGAGATAGAGCGCAAACCTACAGAAAGCAATCTCAATGACTTCCCTCTGCCTACGCCAAGCAGTTATCTTTTGGCAGCACCCATAGGGGGAAAATTAGCACTTTTTGCTCAAAATTGGTAGTTAATAACCCAAGACAAGTGGGTACTAAACATCATATCACAGGGATACAGATTCCATTTCCACACTCTGCCAATGGCAATTAATTAACAAGACATTACCTACTGTTAAAACTGCACTGTAATATAAAACCAAAAACAGTTAACCCAAATATTAACACACACTGTCTAGCTAATTTCCACAAGAATTTCCAAAATTAAATCACATGTTTTTATTAAAACTAAAACTAACCTTCTTTAAATCATAAACATGGCCTTTAATCTTAAAGAACTACTAATAGAGATAACATCATTGAGACCAGAGAACATGGAGGCTTGGCACTTTAATTGCAACTTCATTTCTTTAAATTCCAGGAAAATATCAGAAGGTCCGCCCCTCGGTCCCAAATCAACACGATCTATTATACTAAACTTAAAAGAATGGGACGGGTTGTCTTTAATATGCTTATTCAAAGCATTATTTTCATCATTTTTTCTAATACTATATAAGTGCTGGTTAATCCTCTCCCTTAGACTTCTAATGGTCTTTCCAATATAAAATCCTTTACATAGCTGATACTTCTCAATGTATACTACACCCTTCGTACCACAGTAATACTTACATGAAAGGTTTATATTCACTTCCTGATCCAGCTTTATATTGGTACCCTCAATTACATACTTACACTACCCACAATGTCCACATGTCACCATCCCACCTTCACCTTCACCTTCTTTAACTATCAGTCTTTCTATAAATGTTTTTAAACACGTCCTTTCTGTAGACTATCGTGGGTTTGTCCCACACCTTTTTAAAATGATTCTGGTTAACCACAAAGTTGTTCCAAGTTTTGTTAGTGGTTGCTCTAATCTGCTCAAAAAGTAAGTTGCAAGGTAACACCATTGCCTTGTTGTAAATGATAGGCTCGTCTCTAGTCTGACCGCTGCCATTATTCACTATTACCTTGTTGGTAGTTCCCAACAATGGAGTAAAAAATCCTCACTTTCTTTTATTTATTACCTCAGTCTCTATATTGTTGACAAAATCCCTAGGATAGCTCCTACCCCACAACATTTATTTCAGCCCTTCACATTCCATCTCAAATAACTGGTCATTACTGACCATACGTGCCAGTCTAACATACTGCCCCTTCACCAAAGATTTCTTTTGGTGCAGGGGATGCCAGCTAACAAAATGCAGAAGGCTGTTGGAATAGGTAGGCTTCCTAATCAATGTTGATATAAATGTCCCCATTGTCCTATCCTTGGTAATCCTGACATCTAAAAATTAATAGTTTTAAAGTCGGGTCTATATCATAAGATCAAAAAATAAAAACATTGACTTACCTTTAATCGACACGAAAATCTCGAAGCTGCAGTTTATCGAACAGCCAAATCACTGATTTCTTTTCAAGGGAAAGAAATCAGAAGGCCAACAACTAACACCACATAAAAATAAACACATTTAACACATTTAAGTAGGGAGCTTCACCTTCCACCCCCCCAGCTAAACATTCTAACTCCAAGATCACACTACAGTCAGGGAAAGGGCAGATGCAGCAGATTAGTGATTTGGACGTTCAATAAACTGCAGCTTCGACATTTCCGTGTCAATAAAAGGCAAGTCGACATTTTCATTCTTCGATCTTATGATTTAAACCCTCAGAGTCAGAGTTCATAGTGAACTCAAGAAACCCAGTAGAATTACTAATAAATTCAAAAAAATTCCTCCAGTCTTTCTTTTGTGTTGTTCCAAAAAATAATAATATCGTCCAGGAATCTCCCATAAAGACTCCAATGGATTGAAAATTCTGAGGGAAACACCATTGTCTTCTCCCAGTATGCAAGGACAATATTGTCAAATATGGGGGCACATTCTGCCCCCATAGCCACCCCACTTTTTTGTCTGAATAACTGTTGTTCAAAAAAAAAAATAAATTTGTCCTCAAGGATACATTCCATTAAAGACCTAAGAGTTATAGAACAGGATTGGCTCAGATCAGAATATTGACTCAAAAAATTGCATTCCAGTCCTATCTCATGTGGGATAACAGAAAACAAGTCTTTGATATCAATAGTAACAAAGATCAAGTTTTCATCATATAAATCATCTGTTACACTAGATAAAAAGTCCCATGAGTCTTTTAAAATGAAAGATAGCTTCTTGACTGTCTCCTTAACATGGAAATAAACATATTTCACCAATGGGAACATTTTAGGTGCCTTGGCTTCTACAATCGGGCGTGGTGGGGAGTTGTTCAAACTTTTGTCAATCTTTGAAATGTCAAATATGGTGGGGGTCCTTAGATGTGAAACAAATAAAAAATAATGTTCCCTTTCATCTATTTGCCTGTTCATTAACAGGTCTTCTAACAACATGTCAATCCGCCTGTAAGCTATATTCATCTCATTGATTGAAACTTCTTCATATGTATCAGAATATAGTAAAGCCAACATCTTATTGATATAATCATTGACATTCATCACCACAAGGCCCCCACCTTTATCCAGTTTCATGACTCTAACACGGGCATTGCTCCTTACTGTCTTGAGTAGTGTTTCCTCTTCTTTATTCATTTTGTAATGTTTTCTACAAGACCTGGAGAAAAGCTTTCTGATGTCATGTTCACATAGACTTTCAAACAACTGAACCACAGGTTGTAATGGTGGATTAAAAGTACTGGGTTTTCTACATTGATTACTTAAGTTAACTACCCCTTGGTTGTCCACTTGAAACAAAAAATGGAAATTTAACTTCCTAGTGAATAACTTTAACTAAAGGAGCACCTCCTCAAGTTTATCACTTTTTGCTGGTACAAAATGGAGTCCTTTACAAAATAAATTGGCTCATGTTTCATTGACATCTAACTCACTAAAATTATAAATTTTGAAATCTACTACATGAATTAGCTTGATCTTGCTGCTTTAAGGGCTTCTACATTCTAGCAATGTGACCTCTGCTAGAGTATATATTTCCTTTAGTGTCAGAACAAGCTTTATCTTATAAACATACATACATGTGGGCAAATATTTCAAGCACAGGCATTAATGCCTTTCTAGCCTGCCAATATGCAAAAGCAATTGATCTCATAATACCTTTGCAGGCTGTTCTTAAAAATATCTAAACTACCACTTGCTTTAATGTAATTTGGTAGTCTATTCGCTGCATTAGCTGCTCTCTCAGCGAACCAACTACTACATGGCTCATTCCTATAGAACCTTCCACATAGGTTGTCCAGTGATTCTCTACTATTTTTGATAATCCCAAACATTCCCAAAGTCAGTTTCTCTAAATGCCCTATATACCTGAATAAGGTCTCTTCATAAATATTTGTACGACACACTGTACAAGTTCAGATATTTTAGTTTTGTATAATAAGTTAAATTTTCACATCCATGGATGCCCGTGGTATATGTCTGCTGTACTCTTTCCAGTTTACTCATGCTTGTTTTCTTATAAGGTTTTCATGTTGTAATTCCATACTTGAGTTTGGGTCTAATGTAACTAATAAACAATGACTTTATCAAATCTGATTTATTAGACTTTATAAATCATTTTATACAACCTATACATCTATAAGAATTAGAAATAATCAGAAAAACTCAAAGCTTGGCCTACCTATATACCCAGGTCCTTAAATTAATCTACAGTTTCAATCACTGTGTGCTGTATTAAATATTCACCTTTCGATTTATCTGTAACAGTGTCAAGTTGCCAGCCCAGCGCCCAACCTTCCACAGAAGGCACACACATGCACACACTCACACCTAGGGCCAATTTAGTGTGTCCAATCCATCTACTGTATGTCTTTGGGATGTGGGAGGAAACCGGAGTGCCCGGAGGAAACCCACGCGACAACAGGGAGGACATGCAGACTCCACACAGAAGGCACCTCAGCCGAGGATCAAACCGGAGAACCTCTTGCTGTGAGGCAGCAATGCTATCCTAGATGTGCTGATCGGTTTCCAGGAGGTTTAAGTGACCATTGATTATCACCATTCTTAATCTCTTCTACTACCTTGCTCGCACACTAGAATTTTTTCCTTCTTTTTTTGACTGACCATATTATATATAATGTTATATTAGTTATGTTTTAAAATATGTTGCATTAATCCACCTGCTGTAACCCTTCTTACATCTGCTTTGACTGTCATTGTACTTGTCTTAGCTTCCTCTTCTTCTTATGCCCTCAGCTCTATAAGTTGTTTTATTTTCTCCTCTCTTATGTAGGGCTGATAGCCTTGTACCAACCTATGAACCTATGAACCTTTCATCCTTTTTTGCATTTATTCTTTTCCTGCACACACTGTTGAACGCTATATTTTCCCTGTGCACTTTAACACAGGTTTTGTCATGTCCAGTTTTCCTATTATGTTCACTTTTCCTTTAGCATTTCCAACTTTCTCACCTTTCTCTACTTGTTCCCGGCTTTTTATAACACTACTGATTATTCTTACTTCTTTTTATAGGTTCATAAAAATGCCAGGCAATCAGTCAGCAGACTATACATGCCTAGCCAATAAGCAAACAGTGACCAAAGGTGAGAATCAAACCCTGTTCTTTGTGCTTGTGAGGTAATCATCTTAAACATTGTTAACCCCTAACTTTATGTTAGGTTAGGCTATGTAGTTTTGTACCTGGGGTCTTTTTTAAGTCTAGCCAAAACTCCCCAGGTAAGAATCAAACCCTGTATCTTCTGTCTGTGGGGTAAATATGTTAACCATCATGCCAACCCTCAATCCCTCCTATTGTACTTGTCATTGTCAATGAAAGTAATCACTGTAATTTTGTGTGGAGCTTGTCTCTCCAGACCTCCACTGAAACAGAATTTCATGCCCAGTTGTATTTACCTTTTTCCTTCTTGTTCACCCATTCTTTATCCACTACCTTTAATATAGCCTCATCGGTTCCCTTGTTCTTATGCACAGAGGAATAAAGCTATGGGCTGCTAAGAAGCCCCACACTGCCTTCTGTAAGGACCAATACTAGGCAAGTGATGATGAAGACCATATGATATCGAGGCATGTGAATGTTTAAATAGACTCACTTCAATGTCCCTGCCTCCACAGATCTCCATTTACTGTGTGATTCTAAGTAAGGTACTTTAACAGACAGGGTCCCAAGTGCTCACAAAAATGAAACTCAACCCATGTGAAAAATCTGATTAGCAAAATGCCTAAAAACCTACCTAGTCCTTGGTTTGAGTGTATGACAAATAGTTGAACACTCACAATGTCAAACTGCATCACTTCATCACTTTGAGCACAAGTACTTGAACTGCAAGGAATTACACAGACAGACAGACAGACACACACACACACACACACACACACACACACACACACACACACACACACACACACACACACACACACAATTGAAACACTTTTTTGTGCAGTGCAATGGTCTGCCCCCCCCCCTCACTGAAATCTCACAATAGTGGGGAATGCAAATCCTCCAGTCTCTGCTGTTCTGTAATTTTTCACAAAAAAGCCACTAATGTGAGTGTGGCAGGCTTTCAAACAGCTGTACCAGCTTTATTTCTCCTTCACCACCTAAATTCTTGATGAATATGTATTCTTTCAGTTTATAGTCATCCTGATACACTGTTTAGTTCCAAGATTTAAAATTACTCTCCAATCTGGTCTTAGGTGATTTCAATCTTTGTCATGAAGCTCTTAACTAAGCCAGACTTCTTCCAAAGCTCCCATTAGTCTGTGCTCACCAACTGGCAGACCACAGTTATACTGTATATCTTCTCCCCCCGGCTATTCTAACCGACCACTATAGTAGCACCTCTGAAAAGGTAAATACACATCCAGATTATCTGTTAACTGTATTCCCCTGATAAAACCCACCCTTACTATTCCCTAAGTTGTTTGCTTTTTAGTTAGGATTGCAGGCATAAATACTGGACTGCAAGCACGAACTACATACACTAGTGCAATTCTATTATAGCTAGTAGAAAGTGAAATAATGAGAATAAAGGAGCTCAGTGTATATTACATGAAATATAAAAAAAATCAGTAGCTAGGCTTCAGTGACAGAAACGTGGTAAGAAATACACGTCTGGAGTCAGAAATGTCGCTGCATGGTTCCATCAGTTTGGTACAGTTTCCAATTCATTGAACCATAACCCTTGCTTGTTAGAATGCTCTGGAAAAAAATGAAACAATGGACATGCGTTTCTAGTATTCATGTATTATTTAGTGAGAGTGAGAATTTTACAAATAATGCACTATACAACATGTAAATTCCCTGTGTTTAAGCATTAGTATTTAAACTAAAGGGCATCATGATATGCACGTTTTTCTAGCTGTAGTATAGTACAGTATAATATAGTCTATGCCTTATGTAAAATAGCGTGCATTGCATTACACCAATTATTTTAAATTGATCTCAGCTCAACACTAAGCATGTCATATACTTTTTTTCCAATAACTTTAATGCATATTTTCTCACATAAAATACAAGTAGAGAGATAAACAAGATGTAACTGTGGTACAGTTGAATATTACAGAATGTTTAACATGAGGAAGTTATTCAATAGATAATACACACTTTGCTAAATAACATTCAAAACATTCAAAATAGCTAGGAATACAGTATTGGATAAACACAAGGAAATGGTTAGGTTATATGTTAGTCATGGTAATATTATTTTAACATTTCACGTGTACATTATAGTGACAAATGAGAGCGTATTTAGAAGTATAACACCAACCTACACAAACTACTCTACTAAACCTTATATACATATTTACAAAATATTGTCACCTTAGATAATGCTTTTACTACTCCCAACTAAGAGATGTGTTTACTATCTTTATTTTATTAGCATTTGTCTTGCAATTTATGATACTATATCAATTAATGTTTTGCTGTAATTCTGATATGTTTGGTTCTTCTGACTTTTTGTATAAAGTTTCCTAGCCAATATATGTTTTTGGGCCGTGCTTTTGTATTCTGACCAGGTTAGTCTTGATCTGTCTAACCAATTCTTTGCTATGTACTTTTTTTACAATAAATATTTAATAATTATTCAAAAGAGATGTTAATCTTAATAATTGCTACTTTTGAGCCATGATTGTCATGTTCAGCTGTAAAGATATCCATACACATACTTTTCCCCAGTGATCTTCCAAATATGGCACATTTTGCATGATTTTTCTTTATGTGTAACATTTTTTTTTCCTTTTGGGACACACCTTGATGCATTATAGCTTTACTTGGAGACATGACATCAGGAGCCTTTTACTACAAGTCTTCACCATAAGTTATTGCGAAGATTGGGGAAAGATGGGCGAAGGCTGCCAGCCTAGTCAAATAGAATTTGATACATATTTCTATCATTTGTATATATAAATGTAAAATACAGGCTTGTGTGCGTAAATGAAAGAAAACACTGTAAAATATGAACTTCAAGATTGTTGCAACATTGCCATCTGCTGTAAGGAAAACTAAGCCAAGCATTTCAAATGTCCTTTGAAGTTAAAATTATCTAAATAGTGGTGTCGAAATGGCTGGCTGAACACATTCTTTCTATTGTCTTAACTTAAGGAATAATTGCTAGAGTGTACATATGAAATGTCTTTTATTGCTGTAGTTTCCTGAGCAGGTGTTAGATTGCTAAATAATGCAGTTTGTTGGCCTGGGAACTCCAGACTAACCCTGGGATTCATGAAGCTTGGCGCAAGGACGGCATTAGCCTTGCGCCGACTGTGCGGCGTAGAGATAGCGCAGCAGCACCACATGCATATTAATGAAGGCACACTGCCGCAACGTCCACATGCATAGGAAACGTGCGCAAGTGCAGGGGGCGTGTCTAAGTGCTGCACGGAGACTTGAACATGTCAGCTGCATACGCGCAACCTAAAATGCTGACTAGTACAGCCTGCCTCTAATAATAATCACTCCTGTCAGTGTCAGTGGATACTGAAATGTATGCAAAGCATACAAGACAGTTTTGTGAACACCAAAATAAAAAGTAAACAAAAATGCTGAATATTGAGTCCCCATCCCTCGAATAAATGACATTTAAAATCCTGTGCCCGTATTCCATTGTAGTGTTGATTGTTATACCAAATGGAAGTGAAACGCGGCGTGTTAGTGCACCACTGCTATTTGCTAAGCCTAGCCCAATGGTTAGGGTTACCACCTGTCCCACATTGTGAGGTACAGTCCCCCTCTGGGCAGTTGTGTCCATACCAAAACCATTATACATGTTAAATGTCCTGCAATTGTAGGACATAATTAAGTCCCATATTTTATGTAATAGTTCCATACAATACTTATTTCCATATGTAAAATACCTAAATGTTACAAGAAACAGAATAAGCAACTGAACTGCTACAACAATAAGCTTTCAGTTAGGCATAAAACTAATGTACTATCCTTTGTACTGATCATGGGTATGTGTTGGCCTGTAAAATCTGATGTGTGTCCTGAAAATGTCCCATTTTGGTCATTTGAAAAGGTGGCAACCCTACCAATGGTCAGAGCATTCGCTCAATATCTGCCCATTCATGGTCCAAGTTG
This sequence comes from Protopterus annectens, assembly GCF_019279795.1. NCBI lineage: Eukaryota > Metazoa > Chordata > Ceratodontiformes > Protopteridae > Protopterus > Protopterus annectens. The sequence goes on along the minus strand of NC_056729.1, from coordinate 394,544,568 downwards.
TCTTTGTCAGGACGGTCCAAAGATGAACGGGTATTACCCGGGTCTACCTACCATGTCATAAAAGATAAGTATTTGCGTGTACCTATGTGTGTGAAGTACAGCATGTGGAAGATCAAAAATGCTAGGGTAGTCCTCACAACCATATTGGTGCCAGAGATATGTAGTGTACGCAATCTGTTCTGTTGACTGTGCCATGGGCCATCAACCAGAGAAGGGATGGATGATGTGTGTGGAATATGGAGGTGGGGGGTGACGGGTAATGTAATAATTCACCAAGGGGAGACTGGGTCAGATGCACAATAGGTGAACTGGAGGTGTACGAGGGAGCAGTGGGTGAATCAGAAAGAAAACCAAAGAACAAACATTCACATCCACAATACAACTTGACAGGCCATACTGTAGAACACAATCCCACAAACATATGAACATTAAAATGTGCGATACACATGTACAGAAATGTTACCGGCACACACCCACATAAAGGTCTAGCCTGAACTGAGCCATCCAACCCCAACATACCTGGATACATAATTGAATACCCATCATCCCTTCCACAGCACACCACCCCCCCCTTCCTGGACGTCCACCAAATCCACCCATACTCGGGCTGCTAGCTTGGCGCAGCCATATCTGCACATAGTGACCCCTACTCATATCTAGTAGGCAGTCTCACCCTAGGCAGTCTCAGGATTGCAAACTATTTATCCCTTGCATGTATAACCCTACCTCATTTTTGTAAAGCCAAAAGAATCAAGGTCATTGGTCCCCACAATTTTTGGATATCCCTCAAGTATCTGTTCTAAACATTAGACTTGGTGTCACAACACAATGTCCAGTCCCGTAGACATCTGGTCACAAGTTGTATGGGCAGTAGTTGTCCACAACCCTGCTCAGCCTCCAGCAGGTCCTGCAGAACCTACAACCTGGGATTAAACACCTGACCGTGATGCACGTCTCGCCACGTGCATTATCGGGAATATATACCTTTCACATTCGCATAGCTACACATCACACATACATGCATATAAGTAGTTGTCAAGTATGTGTCCAATTCATAAATATGTTTACTTGCAAATGTATACATATGCGTCTCAGAAACATATGAATAGTAACATGTACTATACATATGTACACCACCCGACTGTCACATTTGTTGCCAATACTGTGGAATGGCTGTAGTAAAGTCATATATCCTAATTACCATCCATAGAGAATGTATCATGGATGGTTTAGTGGTAAAACCAGTGACTATAGTGTTCCTGTTTCCGGGTTCAAGCCATGCAAGGGCTAATGTTATATGATGGCCACAATAGTGGCAGTCGGATATAGGGTGATTAAGGCACTTTAAAACAGACATAAGTAGGGTTACCACCTGTCCCACTTTGCAAGGGACAGCCCCTTTTTGGGCAGCTGTGTCCTGACCAACAATATTAAAATGGCAAATGTCCTGAGATTGTAGAAAATAATTATGTCCCATATTTCATGTAACAGTTGCATAAAATAGTTATTTCTGTATGTAAAATACTTAAATGTTGCAAGAAACAGAATAAGCAACTAAACTGCTACAAGAATAAGCTTTCATTTAGGCAACAAAGTAAAGTTCTATCCTTTGTACTGACTGTGAGTATGTGTCAGCCTGTAAAATCTGATGTGTGTCCCGAAAATGTCCCACTTTGGCCATTTGAAAAGGTAGCAACCCTAGACGTAAGCAGGTATGCAAGCGTGTATGGGTGACGATAAGTGGCGGTGATTCAACGGTATGGGAAATGTAAATAACCATGTAGGTGCATATGCATGTGTATGTACAGACCTATATATATATATATATACATATATATGTGGGTACCTATGAAATGATCGACAACTTAAAACATCGACAGTGACTTCACCGACAAGTTAAATAACCGACATCGCAAATCACGGATGTTTACCAGGTAAGGGATGTAAATTCGCTACTTATGCCTACCATGGTTTAGTAAGTGTGGCAGTGTCATGCAACCATGGTAGGCATGAGTAGCGAATTTACATCCCTTACCTGGTAAACGTCCGTGATTTGCGATGTCGGTTATTTGACTTGTCGGTGAAGTCACTGTCAATGTTTTAAGCTGTCGATCATTTCATAGGTACCTATATATATATATATATATATATATATATATATATATATATATATATATATATATATATATATATATATATATATATATATATATATATATAAATAAATATATATATATATATATATATTTAAAAATCTATATATATAGATATATATATATATATATATATATATATGTATGAAGAATGAACATGGTCACAATAGATATAGCACACCTCTGCATCCCCAACCACAGGTAGGATGCTAAAAGTGGAACTCACTATGACCCCGTGCTAACTCTGACTTTCAGACAGGGACAGGGCAGTCCCAGTCAACAATCGGATGAGCCAAAAATCGGAAGACTAATTGAACACACTGACCATGATATGAACGTATGTCCCAGTACTATAAGTTTGGGATGTCTGAATATACTTGGAGTGAGCTAACATACGGGATGTGTCTAAAGCAGTAGGGAATGGCGCATGTGTAATAGTGCAGTTTTCCCAACAGGAAAATGGATGCTTGCTGTGTTAGTGAAGTGTTGAGGTGTTTGTTTGGGTAACTATGACCCATGGGTATACATATAAATGAAGCATAACACCAATACTGCAGTGGTTAGAGTATCCGTCTATCGAGCAGACATTGCCAGTTAGACTGCAGCACACACCATTTATGACACGTAATCCATATACGAACATATCTTGCTAATTGTATGCTGTATAATGATATAATACCATTGAAATGTGAACTGGGGTGATGTATCACAGTAAGAATGTAGAAGGTTTTTGCGTGACGTGAATCGGCGGTTAAACGGAAAACCGCAGCTGAAATGTGTTGTACTCGCGCTTTGTTCAATGGTCCTTGTTTTGCCGAGCAACACAATAAACCGCTTCGGCCAGGCCCGATGCTAGGACCCTACACAACACAATCAATGTGATTTACTACTAAGCCACGGCAGTTATACCTAACTTCGATGCTATCACAAACATAGCAGACAGCACAGTCATTCAACAGTATGATTAAAGTAATTAAATCATATAGATGTGTATGCATGCGTATGTACACAGATATATATATATATATATATATATATATATATATATATATATATATATATATATATATAGGGTAACCACCTGTCCCTCTTTGGGCAGTTGTGTCCTGTACAAATACTGTACAATGGCAGATGTCTGAGATTTAATGACAAAATACCCTATATTTATGTAATAGTTGCATAAAACAGTTGTTCTGTATTTGAAACACCTAAATGTTATACGAAACAGAATAAGCAACTAAAATGCTACAATAATAAGCTGCCATTTAGACCAAAAAGTGAGGTTATGTCCTTTGTACTGGCTGTGGGTATGTTCTGGCCTGCAAAATCTGACGTTTGTACCAATAATGTCCCACTTTGGGAATTTGAAAGAGTGGCAACCCTATACACACACATATATATATATATATATATATATATATATATATATATATATATATATATATATATATATATACATATATAAATATATATATATATATATATATATATATATATATATATATATATATAGATACACAGAACAGACACATACATAATAAATGCAAAGGAAAACAGCAGAACACCCATATTATGTAGTGCTGACATACCAAGCTGGCCAGAGGTGGCCAAAATCCCTGCGTCGATAACCACAGGTAGGATGCCAACAGTAGGAGTAACCTTGTCCACTTGCTAAATCTGACTTTCAAATGGGTACAGGGCTATCCCGGTCCCAGGTCAGACAAGCCTAAATCCAGATGACCACATCAACACCCAGGCAACCAAACACACGTATATGCCAGGACTATAGGTTTTGGAGGTCTGAATATACTCGGAATGAGTCAACATGCGGCACAGGTCCAGAGCAGTAGGGAATGGCGCATGTGTAGTAGTGCGGTTTTCCCAACAGGGAAATGGATGCCTGCTGTGTAAGTGAAGTGTTGAGGCGTGTGTTAGGGTAACTATGAACCATGGGTATACATATAAATGAAGCAGAACACTAATAGTGCAGTAGTTAGAGCATCCGCCTAATGAACAGGCATTCACGGTTCAAGTTCGACTATAGCACATATCATTTTCCTTGTGGAATGAATGTCGCTCTGCTGCAAAGCTTACATTAAAACATGTAACGGTGATCGTGGTTATCGCATGGGACTATTAACCAGATCCCTTCAATCAAAGTGGTACTTTCATAATGAATAAGGCACAAGTAAGCACAAATAAGCGGCATTAAACATATGTAATGCACAGTAAGCATAGGCAATTGCGCCTGCACGAGTGTAAGCAGTGCCCCAGCATAGGAAATGTAATTTTGTATGTACAAATTTTATATATATATATATATATATATATATATATATATATATATATATATATATATATATATATATATATATATATATATATATATATATATATATATATATATATATACACACACACACACACACACACACACACATATATGTGTGTAAAGATATATATCTACATGCATTAAATACATATATATATATATATATATATATATATATATATATATATATATATATATATATATCTACGTGAAGAATGAACGTCATAACAATAAAGCATACACAAGGCATGTGAAGTGAATCAAGAGCAAATATGGTATTATATAGTGCTGTCAGCATATGTCATAAAAAGCTGCCCAGGAGTGAGCAGAGCACTGCTACACACACCACAGGCAGGGATTTACCAGTGGGAGTAACATTGTTGAATTGCTAAGTCTACTTTACACACAGACAGAATGTAGTCCATGCTGGGACCACCAAAAATTGTAAAGCGCAAATGGCCGTAATCCATAACCCCAGGAAAGGCACGTATTTGCAAATATTACATGGCGGGAGAGCCTGTGAATACACGTGGTGGGACAAAATATGTGTAGGGTCCCAAATGCTCTGGAGAGGGCAATGTGTAAAGGTGTGTCATGGCTGCGATAACAAGTGGATAATGGATGTTACGCATGTAAATTCAACATGGGTGGGGTGGAGGAACTATGGGTATGAAATTATGGATCCAGGCATGCCAGGTTTGGATGGCCCAGTTCTAATGGACCGCCCCGTGGAGGTCAGCTAGTTTGTAATAGGTATATATGCATACACACATGCAGACAACAATATGTTGAAGTACATTCTCTGTAGCGCATGCATTCCATTTGTTGACATAAATAATAGGAATGTGCACATACAAACATCGACAGTAGATGGAAAAATAGGCTGTGCAGAAGAGGGACGGGACGAATCACAATGTATAACATTCCAATTACCATCGGTAATCTGTACATGAACATATTGCGACATTTGGCCGCTATATAATGTGCGAAATACCGATTACAAGATAACTGGAGTGAAGTGTCGGTGTCATAATGAATAAGGCACTAGTACGCTGGTGAAGCATATATAAACACAATTACTCATGTGTAAGTGCATATGAGCGGGAAATGTATTGGTTTACAGACACACAGATGTATATATATTTTTATATATATATATATACATATATATGGTTGCAGACATACATATATGTATATATATATATATATATATATATATATATATATATATATATATATATACATGTATTTGTACATATATAAATACATATATACATATATATATGTATGTGTGTGTGTGTGTGTGTGTGTGTGTGTGTGTGTGTGTGTGTGTGTGTGTGTGTGTGCGTGTGTGTGTGTGTGTGTGCGTAGATATATAGAGATATACAGCTATGATAGGAAAAAGCATACAGGAATGACATTTGTTCACAGGCTATGGCAATGGAAGTGAGGAGCCCAGGCAAGACACATGACACACGCAGCGTGCCCCACCCTGCAGCCAGACAAGGGAACTATACAAGCAAGCAATGTAAAGTGTCCACTGCTCCCCAGACCACAGGAAGGATACACCCATGGGAGAACACAGTAAACCTGTGGATTCTAATCATCGAACACATACTGGAGCGTCCTTTGCGGGACACCCCAAAAATAGGCCAAACCATAGGAATGCGATAGATCATCCAGTTTGTCCGCGGTGTATACAGACTCGGAATACAAGGGTGGGTAACCCAGATTACCCATGGACTGAGACAATTGTATGAAATGGGTCCCGTGAAGTGGAGAATGGGCAGCATGTAGTGCTGTGTCCAGAACCCACCAGGTCCCAGAGTAAGGATGGGTGCTGTCGAGAAGGCCAGAGTGGAGGAATTATGGGTAGCTACTTATGGATCTAGGTGTGCAGTTGTTGGCTGATGTTGGCCAATATGGACAGCCCTAGGGATGCAAGCAAATGTGTTCATTGGGCAGAGGCATCGCCCAATGAGCAGCCACACCCAGTGTGAGACCCGCTAAAGCAAAGTGTAATCTACATGGCATGGAGTGGAATAACCAGATATAGACATATATAAGTAGAGCTATGTGTGTGTATATGTACCCATAGCGAGACAGAGATATGCTTCTCCCTCGCCGTAGTATGAATGTATACATGCAGGGAAAGAATACAGATACATACCCACATATGACTCTATGTGGGTATGTGGGACCCTACACATATTTTGTCCCACCTCATGTCTTTACAGGCTCTCCCGCCATTTAATATTTGCACATATGTGCCTTTCTTGAGGTTATGGTATTGTATGAGGAAGTCGGGGGTGTCAGAGAAGTATGTAAGAGTTGTACAGGATATGTACGAGGGTAGTGTGACAGCAGTGAGATCTGCGGTGGGAGTGACGGATTCGTTTAAGGTGGAGGTGGGATTACATCAAGGATCAGACAGGAGTCCCCGTGGAATATGATGTTTACAGATGACATTGTGATCTGTAGTGAGAGAAGGGAACAGGTGGAGGAGACCCTGGAATGGTGGAGATATGCTCTAGAGAGAAGAGGAATGAAGGTCAGCAGGACTAAGACAGAATATATGTGTGTGAATGAGAGGGAGGACAGAGGAATGGTGAGGATGCAGGGAATAGAGGTGGTGAAGGTGGATGAGTTTAAATACTTGGGATCAACAGTTCAGAGTAATGGTGAGCGTGGAAGAGAGGTGAAGAAGAGAGTACAGGCAGGAAGGAGTGGGTGGAGAAGAGTGCCAGGAGTGATTTGTGACAGACGAGTACCAGTAAGAGTGAAAGGGAAGGTCTACAAGAGGGTAGTAAGACCAGCTATGTTATATGAGTTGGAGACAGCGACATTGACAAAAAGGCAGGAGTCCGAGCTTGACATGGCAGAGTTGAAGATGTTAAGATTTGCACTGGGTGTGACGAGGATGGACAGGATTAGGAATAAGTATATTAGTGGGTCAGCCCAGGTTGGAAGGTTTGGAGACAAAGCCAGAGAGACAAGATTATGTTGGTTTGGACATGTGTTGAGGAGGGATACAGAATATAATGGAAAAAAGATGCTAAGGATGAAGCTGCCAGGTAACAGGAAAAAAGGGAGGCCTAAGATAAGGTTTATGGATGTGGTAAGAGAGGACATGCAGGTGGTTGGTATGACAGAGCAGGATGAGGAGGACAGGAAGAAATGGAAACAGTTGATCTGCTGTGGCGACCCCTGACAGGAGCAGCCGAAAGAAGACCCACATATGACTCTATACATATGCAAACAACCATAGACCCATATGTTGTTAGATCATATATATATATATATATATATATATATATATATATATATATATATATATATATATATATATATATATATATATATATATATATATATATATATATATATATATATATATATATATATCCCTATCACACACTGACACGCCACAAAAAACAACGACACCAAAACACTAAAAATGCACAAAACTGACAACTCACAAAACCAAACACCATAACACCGACACCCAAAACACCGACACATAAAATGTAAACTACACATAACACACAACTATACATGCACTAACCCTAACCCAAACCCTAACCCTAAGGTCCGACACTACTGCACACTTACCCTACCCGCACCTTAACCCAAACTCACTTAACCAGCAACAAAACCTACATTCCGTCACTATCGCACACTTACCCTACCCGCACCCTAACCCTAACTCACTTAACCCGCCACTACACCTAAAGTCCGTCACTACCGCACACTCACTTTTCCTGCACCCTAACCCTAAATCCCACACTATGTCACACTTACCTGTCCGCTCCCTAATGCTAAATCCCTCACTATCGCACACTTACCGGTCCGCTCCCTAATGCTAAATCCCTCACTGGCACACACTTACATGTCCGCTCCCTAACGCTAAATCCCTCACTGGCACACCCTTACCTGTCCGCTCCCTAACGCTAAATCCCTCACTATCGCACACTAACTGACTCGCGTTCACACATTGCCCATGTCGGTGTTTCGGCTGCCGGGATTTCACATTGTCGATCATCTGTCTCGTCGGTCTTCTCGAGTCGGTCTTCTTAGCGTCGGTGTTTCGGCATGTCGACGAAGTCAAGGGGACCCATACATATATATATATATATATATATATATATATATATATATATATATACACACACACACACACACACACACACACACACACACACACACACACACACACACACACACATATATATGTGTGTATAGATATATATCTACATGCATTAAATACATATATATATATATATATATATATATATATATATATGAAGAATGAACGTCATAACAATAAAGCATACACAAGGCATGTGAAGTGAATCAAGAGCAAATATGGTATTATATAGTGCTGTCAGCATATGTCATATAAAGCTGCCCAGGAGTGAGCAGAGCACCGCTACACACACCACAGGCAGGGATTTACCAGTGGGAGAGACATTGTTGAATTGCTAAGTCTACTTTACACACAGACAGAATGTAGTCTATGCTGGGATCACCAAAAATTGTAAAGCGCAAATGGCCGTAATCCATAACCCCAGGAAAGGCACGTATTTGCAAATATTACATGGCGGGAGATCCTGTGAATACACGTGGCGGGACAAAATATGTGCAGGGTCCCAAATGCTCTGGAGAGGGCAATTTGTAAAGGTGTGTCATGGCTGCGATAACAAGTGGATAATGGGTGTTACGCATGTAAATTCAACATGGGTGGGGAGGAGTAACTATGGGTATGAAATTATGGATCCAGGCATGCCAGGTTTGGATGGCCGGTTCTAATGGACTGCCCCATGGAGGTCAGCTAGTTTGTAATAGGTATATATGCATACACACATGCAGACAACAATAGGTTGAAGTACATTCTCTGTAGCACATGCATTCCATTTGTTGACATAAATAATAAGAATGTGCACATACAAACATCGACAGTAGATGGAATAATAGGCTGTGCAGAAGAGGGACAGGACGAATCACACTGTATAACATTCCAATTACCATTGGCAATCCGTACATGAACATATTGTGACATCTGGCCACTGTATAACATGTGAAATACCGATTACAAGATAACTGGAGTTAAGTGTCGGTGTCATAATGAATAAGGCACTAGTACGCTAGTGAAGCATATATAAACACAATTACGCATGTGTAAGTGCATATGAGCGGGAAATGTATTGGTTTACAGACACACAGATGTATATATATTCATATATATATATATATATATATATATATATATATATATATATATATATATATATATATATATATATATATATAGATATAGATATAGATATAGATATATATATATATATATATATATATATATATATATATATATATAAATATATATATATATATATATATATATATATATATATAATGTGTGTGTGTGTGTGTATATATATATATATATATATATATATATATATATATATATATATATATATAGTTGCAGACATATATATACGTGTATATATATATATATATATATATATATATATATATATATATATACGATAAAAAACCAGCCCCACGAAAAATAATAATAATAAATAATAATAATAATAATAAATAAATCAAAGAAACAGTCCCAAAAAACCGCTGAGAGATGGATACTGGTGCTGAAAATTCATAAACACATGTATTCAAAATACTCCAGTTACGATAAACCAAACGTTGCAGATAGCAAATGCAATGATAATTTCCTGAAGACAGAACTAAAGTATAAATCCAAGTGCAAACTCAATGTGTTAAAACGACTTTAATAAAACAAAAAACGTAAGCGCTTTCACTATTGAAAATAGCTTCCTCAGACGTTACAAATTAAACTACAAAAACCAATATAAATGTTCATAGTCACATCTCACGATGCTACCATGCTTTGCAATTTCCTGTTTTCTGGGTGTTTGCAAAAGTTAATCAAAATATATCAGAATATAGTTAAAACATATGTACGAGACAAGATAAAAATATATATATAAAACCTGTAAGTAAGGCATCTATGTGTTTCAAGCAGTTTACCCGTAAAACTGGACATATAATAAATAAACACAACACATGGTGTTGAACATCAGAATCTTACTATACAGTTCTAAAAACAATATTAATGAACAAAAATCAAACCCTGGACTATAAACATTGAGGAAAGCGACCATCAACGTAAAATAAATTATACAATGGTGCGCTCTATTATAGTAGCTCATAGTTACGGCTCCATACAAATAAAAAGTGCGTATATGCAGCGCACAACTAGTAGAAGTAATCTGTGTGTTTAATAGAATGAAAATGTCTTTCATTCTTAGAAACAGCGGTGGTGTACAATGATTCAACTCTTGAGTTAAGCTTGCTAAAAGTCATCAATTCAAATGTGTGTGTATATGCTACATGACCGGATGTTGTGTGGTGTCCATATATCATAGTGTATATATCAGAGATATGCAAGTAACACTGTGGATGCAAGCATAGACACTACAATCCACGTTTATAAATATCGTGTTAGTGACATACGATATTAGTTCATTGATCATGAAATTTCATATACCAAACTTATCAATATGAAATACATAATGTGGTATTTTAAAATAGTGACATGCCTACTGTTGATAAAGGATCATATATGATATGAGTTTGACATAAACTATAAATGTGCATAAAGAAAAATGCTCATTATAGTGGTCTAGATTTAAGTATAGGTCTAATTGATAAGGTCTCATTGAGGCCGAGGCACCTATGGGCACCCAGCCTGAAAATCCATCTTAGTTCCAGCTCTTCTGTGATGTTGACTATATCACCCCCCCTCACTGTGGGGTACACAACCTGTAGGACTTGGAATAAAAATTTATGATTTTCTCCAAATGTGAGCATGTGCTTAGAGATAGCACTATATGATTCCCTTCTTGCGTATGCATAGAGGTGATCTCGAATTCTTTCCCGAAGGGTCCTGTTCGTTTTTCCAATGTAAAACGAGAAGCACATTTGGCAACATGCCACATAAACAACGTGCTTGGTATTACAATCGGAACTATAATATAGTTCCCAAAGTTTCCCATCATTTGGGCATCTAAAGAACCTAGAAGTGTCAATAAAAACACATTGGGCACAGGACCCACACTTCATGGTCCCCTTTTGCCATGGTGGAGTTTGGTTGCTGGTGGTACCAGATAACCTAGGATAACATAATAGTTGCTTCAAATTGCTGGTATTCTTAAAGGTATATCTGGGGCAATTGCCTACAATTTGTCTAATGAGTTGTCTAATAATGAGTTCAAATACTTGGGATCAACAGTTCAGAGTAATGGTGAGTGTGGAAGAGAGGTGAAGAAGAGAGTACAGGCAGGAAGGAGTGGGTGGAGAAGAGTGCCAGGAGTGATTTGTGACAGACGAGTACCAGTAAGAGTGAAAGGGAAGGTCTACAAGAGGGTAGTAAGACCAGCTTTGTTATATGGGTTGGAGACAGTGGCACTGACAAAAAGGCAGGAGTCTGAGCTTGACGTGGCAGAGTTGAAGATGTTAAGATTTGCACTGGGTGTGACGAGGATGGACAGGATTAGGAATAAGTATATTAGAGGGTCAGCCCAGGTTGGAAGGTTTGGAGACAAAGCCAGAGAGGCAAGATTATGTTTGTTTGGACATGTGCTAAGGAGAGATGCAGAATATATTGGGAAAAAGATGCTAAGGATGAAGCTGCCAGGTAACAGGAAAAAAGGGAGGCCTAAGATAAGGTTTATGGATGTGGTAAGAGAGGACATGCACACACACACACAAATATATATATATATATATATATATATATATATATATATATATATATATATATATATGTACTGCGGTGGTGGTGCTGTGGTAGCGTTGTCGCCTCACAGTTCGACGTTGCCTGTTTTATTCTCAGTTAGAGTGTCTTCTCTGTGGCGACATGCGCGAATGGGCGTTCCTTCGTTGAAGGTTGTGCGTTAGGCCCGGCAAGCCAGCACATCAAAATCTACTGCCAATCATTAGCGGACCGGAGTTCCACTGTGGCGACCCCTAACCGCGAAAATATATACATATGCAGATATATCTGTATATATTAATGTAAATAGATATATATATATATATATATATATATATATATATATAGTAAATATGCACACGTATATACCTAGGATATGATACAGCAGTTACGGGTAACATATGTTCAGTCTGGGCATATGTTGGTGGGAGGTCCAATAAACAAATGACTACCTCCCACCCCCTCCAGCTAGGCTGCTGAGACATACAGACATGCAATAAAGGGAAATACACCACTGATTCCCAGACCACCGGCAGGAAACTACCAGTGGGAGAGATCTACAACGTCTACACTTTAAACATGGACAGCGATGTCCCTTGTGGGACACCAAAAATTTGTAGCCAAGCCTTGTAAAGATTAATGTGACCAGGCTGTAGCTGTACACAGACAAGTAGGTTTTGCAAGCCTGATAACACATAGGTTGACACAACGTACGACATGTGTCCCAACACGGGAAGAGTGGGCAGTGTGTAGGGGTGTGTTCATACCCCACCTGCACCCACAGTAAGGATGAGTGCTGTAGAGGAGCGGCAGGTAGGGGAACTATGGATATGTGATTATGGGCCTAGGCGTGCAGGTGTTGGCTGGCAGTGCCGTATTAGGACCGCCCCATGGATGTAAGTAATATTCTGATATGGGCATAGCAGATGCCCATACTTCCCAAACCTTAAGAGCACATCTACTGGATAATCCGTAAACCACTGGGGGAACACATAGGGTCCATATCATTGAACTGTTCCCGATTACCAGGGATGTCCATGATTACAAATCAGAATTGAACTTAGTCCCAACTAAACCCTCCTAGAACTAGTGGTATTAGGAGGAAAGGTGGCGGAATATACGTAATGAATAATGACAATATGTAAGAGTCATAAACAGCATGTACCTCAGACAATGTGTATGAATACATATGTGCTCTGGTTCTGTCAGTGTGTCAGGTTAATAGCACCAAACTTCTAAATGTGTCCCTAAGGTTGTTATGCAGTGTCCCTGATTCAGTGTTCATTCTTCCCCATTCGTATGAGAGGTCTGCTAGTGAGAGAAAGCGCATGTTCCACCGACTGCCTTAGAAAGATGATAGAATAATAGGGTTGGGGTTACCACCTGTCCACCTTTGTGGGGGACACTCCCCTTTGGGCAGTTGTGTCCTGCAAAATAATTGTAATTATGACAAATGTCCTGTGATTTAGGACAAAGATTTCCTATATTGTGTGTAGTAGTTGCATAAAACAATTATTTTGTATCTGAAACACCTAAATGTTATAAGAAACAGTATAAGCAGCTATAATGCTACAAGAATAACCTTTTATTCAAGCAAAACAGTGAAGTACTCTCCTCTGTACTGGCTGTGGGTGTGTTTTGCCCTGCAAAATCTGTCATCTCTACATAAAGGTTCTATAGGTTTGCCACCTTTTCAAATGCCAAAAGTGGGACATGTTCTGTAGAAATGTCAGATTTTCCAGGACAAAGCATACCTACAGCCATGCATAGTACATAATTGTACTTATTTGCACAATAAAAAGCTTGTTCTAGTAACATTTGAATTGCTTATGCTACTTCACATAACATATAGAAGTTTCATATATAAAATAACTGTTTTATGCAACTATTAAAGAAACTTAGGATATAATATTGTCCTGTAATCTCAGGACATTTGCTGTGTCTTGATTATTTTAGCAGGACACAACTGCCTAAAGAGGGACTGTCCCTCGCAAAGTGGGACAGGTGTTAACCCTAAAGTCCCACCTTGGCCAACTGAAAAGGTGGCAAACCTATAATAGGTATGCGCTAGCATGACTCAGCCAACGGATGTGGCTCCCAAAACTCAATTACTTGCCTGTATTGAAGAGTCACGGTTCCCATGTATTAGCCAGATGGGAGCAGATTGTATGAGGAACACACAAATAATATGATTAATTCACTGGACAGGCCGCCGATTCCATACAGTCGAACACCATGACGTCGCCTAATGGGCAGCCATTCCCGATACTGTAGTCATGTAATCTGATGTAATAGACATCACAAGGTAATATTGTGGCCCTCGCTCCCAACCAGGGGTGTGAGTGACAGATGCAAGCACCAATGTCGGTGCATTTGCAAGTGCAGGAGCGAGCGGGTGTAAGCGTGTTTGACTGCCAGTATGCGAGTATTGCACTGTTAAAGCAATGTAGAGGCTAACCGAGTGTAAGAAGCTGTAACCAGAGGTCAACAGTGCTTAACACCGCACAAACCCACGCACACCCACTCCCAATTGCTTTAATGTGCCTTACTCCCTCCGTATCCAATGGCCTTGTTCTGCCCTGCAACCAAATAAACATCCTCTGCAAGGGTCAGAACAGGACCCTGCACACATAGCTAATGTGAATTACCAATACGCCATGGCAGATATACAGACAACGGACAGTACCACAAACATATCATACAGCGCAGTCATTCAACAGTATAGGAATGTATCCCATCATGTTGATGTATATGTGAGTGTTTATGTCCAGCATATAGGTACATACATATATAGAGATACATCAGGAACATACCATGTGGCAACAAAGCATTACAAATGAATGAAACAGGAAACACCAGCGACGCCTGTATTATGTAGTGGTGTTGTTCTATGTGATCTCAAGACCCCCTCAGACAGACATGTGTCATTCATACACGTAAATAGTTGTACATTGGCTGTATACATCTCTCTGTGCATGTAATGTACATTAACACAACAGTACCTGTCCAATCATTATTTGTGAACAGTACATTTGCAAGGTGCTGTGTGCAACATCATCATCATGATAAAGGTAAATGGGGTAACCATAGAGGGACTGGTAGTGTTATGTGTACAATGGGGTCGTCCTCATCATGTGTACCTGGACCATTTAGGAGTGATGTGCATACCAGGATTGTGCACCTGAGGGACAGGGGGGAGAATAACAGGAGTATGTTGTGATGCATATTACAAGGGTTACATGTGTCCAGTGGGCATGTATGTGAAATGGACAGCTATGTATAGGGCAGATGCTGTCTTTGGAGCCAATTGGCCTTATGTTTCTGTAGGTGAGGGTCGGATGTAGGGGAAGGAGTGTAGGTATGGCCGTGGAGGATAGGTAGGGTAGGATCACAGAAAAGACAGCATACAGGGTTGGTATATGACACATGTGGGGGGATACACCCCGGACGGGGATGGGTGTTTGGCATTCACAAGCCCATGGGAACAGTGGGACGGAGGTCCCCGGCCATGGGCAACCACCACTGCACCTAAACAGCTGTAAAGAAGGCAGTGCTGGGGGCTGTCCAGGAGGGGCAGCATCACCCTGTAAATGTGACACTCTGCCCTTGAGCTTGTGTGTCTGGCTTCGGAACCCCTTAGTGAGCCATCAACGCAACATGTCCAGGACCGCACGACAGCAAACATGTACCTGTTTGGTCTTGCTCCCAGGGGGGACATGCTCCATCCTCAGTGGTGGTACCACCAGAAGGTGATGCAGAGCCAACAGAGGTTGATGTCCAAGGCTATGCCCCAGATGTGCTAGTGCCCGGTGCCATGGTCAGCTGAAGTGGGACAGGAGGTTCTGCCGGGACCTCCCAACCCATTCAGCCTATGGTGTTGCAAAACAAAAAGCTACTGATAAAACCAAAAAACAAGGAAACAAAAAGGCAGAGAAAGCACAGCTGCAGACACAAAATAGCGTATAGACAAATTTAATCTCCGCTTTCGTAAATAACTTCATCAGAATACAACCTTCACATACAACAGCATACCTTATATACAACAACTAATTAATAGATGCATCATGTGATAAATTACTTAATTGATCATAAAAAGTTAAAAAAACATTAAACAAACTAACTAAAAAATGTGTCAAACACACAATAGTTCAAGCAACTTATTCCTATCTATATTTTTTGGAATAGATAATTTTCGATGTTTTAAAAAACATTTTAAATTAATAGTATCATTTAACCCGGGTGGGTTATCTGAAAAAAGTTTGATCTGCCATAAAACCTCTCGCTGTTCAACATAATTCTTAAAATCACCAGCCCTGCCATCATTAATACATGTCTCTAACACAGTAAACATAAATTTTTTGAAACCAATACAAGAAACCGAATGTCTAAATAAAGCATTATTATGATTCTTTGTCTTAATGGCATATAAATGTTCTTTAATACGTGTGCCCAAATTTCTGGTTGTCATACCGACATAGAAGGCTGGGCACATGGAGCATAAAACAATGTAAATGAGTCCACTACTGGTACAGTCAACGTAACCTCTCACTTCTAAAATCCTGTCACTAGTGGCAACGTTAATAAGTGGACCCTCAGATATAAAGCGACAAATAGTACACTTCTAAATGTGTCCCTGAGGTTGTTATGCAGTGTCCCTGATTCAGTGTTCATTCTTCCCCATTCGTATGAGAGGTCTGCTAGTGAGAAAGCATGTTCCACCGACTACCTTAGAAAGATGATAGAATAATAGGGTTGGGGTTACCACCTGTCCACCTTTGTGGGGACACTCCCTTTGGGCAGTTGTGTCCTGCAAAATGTAATTATGGCAAATGTCCTGTGATTTAGGACAAAGATTTCCTATATTGTGTAGTAGTTGCATAAAACAATTATTTTGTATCTGAAACACCTAAATGTTATAAGAAACAGTATAAGCAACTATAATGCTACAAGAATAACCTTTATTTAGGCAAAACAGTGAAGTACTCTCTCTGTACTGGCTGTGGGTGTGTTTTGCCCTGCAAAATCTGTCTCTCTACATAAAGGTCCTATAGGGTTGCCACCTTTCAAATGAAAAGTGGGACATGTTCTGTAGAAATGTCAGATTTTCCAGGACAAAACATACCTACAGCCATGCATAGTACAGAATTGTACTTATTTGCACAAAAAGCTTATTCTAGTAACATTTGAATTGCTTATGCTACTTCACATAACATATAGAAGTTTCATATATAAAATAACTGTTTTATGCAACTATTAAAGAAACTTAGGATATAATATTGTCCTGTAATCTCAGGACATTTGCTGTCTTGATTATTTTGCAGGACACAACTCCTAAAGAGGGACTGTCCCCAAAGTGGGACAGGTGTTAACCCTAAAGTCCCACCTTGGCCAATTGAAAGGTGGCAAACCTATAATAGGTATGCGCTAGCATGACTCAGCCAACGGATGTGGCTCCCAAAACTCAATTACTTGCCTGTATTGAAGAGTCACGGTTCCCATGTATTAGCCAGATGGGAGCAGATGAGAACACACAAATAATATGATTAATTCACTGGACAGGCCGCGATTCCATACAGTCAACACCATGCGCCTAATGGGCAGCCATTCCCGATACTGTAGTCATGTAGTCTGATGTAATAGGCATCACAAGGTAATATTGTGGTCCTCGCTCCCACCCAGGGGTGTGAGTGACAGATGCAAGCACCAATGTCAGTGCATTTGCAAGTGCAGGAGCGAGGGTAAGCGTATTTGGCTACCAGTATGCGAGTATTGCACTGGTAAAGCAATGTAGAGGCTAACCGAGTGTAAGAAGCTGTAACCAGAGGTCAGCAGTGCTTAACACTGCACAAACCCATGCACACCCACTCCCAACTGCTTTAATGTGCCTTACTCCCTCTGTATCCAATGGCCTTGTTCTGCCCTGCAACCAAATAAACATCCTCTGCAAGGCTCAGAACCAGGACCCTGCACCCACAGCTAATGTGAATTACCAATACGCCATGGCAGATATACAGACAACGGACAGTACCACAAACATATCATACAGCGCAGTCATTCAACAGTATAGGAATGTATCCCATCATGTAGATGTATATGTGAGTGTTTATGTCCAGCATATAGGTACATACATATATAGAGATATATCAGGAACATACCATGTGGCAACAAAGCATTACAAATGAATGAAATAGAAAACACTAGCAACGCCTGTGTTATGTAGTGGTGTTGTTCTATGTGATCTCAAGACTCCCTCAGACAGATATGTGTCATTCATACACGCAATAGTTGTATTGTATACATCACTCTGTGCATGTAATGTACATTAACACAACAGTACCTATCCAATCATTATGTGTGAACAGTACTCTTGCAAGGTGCTGTGTGCAACATCAACATCATGATAAAGGTAAATGGGGTAACCATAGAGGGACCGGTAGTGTGTACAATGGGGTCGTCCTCAGTGTACCTGGACCATTTAGGAGTGATGTGCATACCAGCATTGTGCACCTGAGGGACAGAGATAAGAATAACAGGAGTATGTTGTGATGCATATTAAGGGTTACATGTGTCCAGTGGGCATGTGTGAAATGGACAGCTATGTATAGGGCAGATGTTGTCCTAGGAGCAATTGGCCTTATGTTGTAGGTGAGGTCGGTAGGGGAAGGAGTGGTATGGCTCGTGGAGGATAGGTAGTAGGATCTGATACAGGGTTGGTATATGACACATGGGGGGATACACCGACGGGATGGGTGTTTGGCATTCACAAGCCCATGGGAACAGTGGGACGGAGGTCCCAGCCATGGGCAACCACCACTGCACCTAAACAGCTGCAAAGGAGGCAGTGCTGGGGCTGTCCAGGAGGGCAGCATCACCCTGTAAATGTGACACTGCCCTTGAGCTTGTGTATCTGGCTGAACCCCTTAGTGAGCCATCAACAACATGTCCAGGGACCGCACAGCAGACATGTACCTGTTTGGTCCTGCTCCCAGGGGACATGCTCCATCCTCAGTGGTGGTACCACCAGAAGGTGGTGCAGAGCCAACAGAGGTTGATGTCCAAGGCTGCAGATGTGCTAGTGCCCAGTGCCATGGTCAGCTGAAGTGACAGGAGGTTCTGCCAGGACCTCCCAACCCATTCAGCAGTGTTGCAAAACAGCTACTGATAAAACAAAATAAACAAAGGCAGAGAGCTGCAACACATTAGCCTGCATATTATCAGAATCAACCACAGCATACACATTACACACAACAACATGTGATACAGCACCATCACAAAACACAAACAACCATTCAAACATGAACTGTATTATGTGTTTTTGACAGATAGACAGTTTAAAACATTTTCAGCATAATTCCCATCGAAAAGGATGCCATAATCAACATACTTGCCATCATGCAGAACACATAAATTCTGTCATCTAAAGAATGTTACATTCTTTGCACAAAAATGGTTTGACATATAAGCTGGCTGACACACGTAATGGTCCACTACAGTCAAGGTTGTCATGAATTACGGCAGATAAAAACTAAACAGCAGAATTGATTAAACATATTTCTTGCAGTTTGTACAGATGTTCTCAGTCAAAATGTTAACCATTGAGTTTTTTTACACACAGTATAACCACATTTTATAATCTGGTTAATACTTAGTGTCCTCTGATCTTTAATTTAGAAATACATGCAGTTAAAATTGTTCATTAACATTTACATCAATTCAGACTATTAAATTGAATTTAACATTGATATACAGCCACAAAAATCATATGTTATAATGCAGTGTTACATGAAATTACACACTTTTCAGTGTAGCTGGTGTAGAACTTCAGGAGGTCCACAAGTTTTTTCTCAGTTTTTACTGAAAATACCTCATCAAACCAATAAAAATACATCAGATAGTTATTTAATCTACATACCATAAGGAAGTTGTTATTTATTGTTAAAACCACTCAATGTACAATTCTGTTCTATTTTTGCTGAGACCGGTTATGTTTGTATAGTAGTTATTCACAAAAATACTTTATAAAATTTAGAACTGTTATTTACAAAATTTATCACAATCTGCCTAATGAGCACTTGCATAACCTAACATGTTTTATCATTAGAAGATATTATTCGTTACACACCCCAAATATTATAACAGGTGCCATTCAGATATGTTCTTGTCAGTGTTTTGAATAAATCATGTAACACCAGTCATTAAACTGCAAATCAGTCATAAAGAGATAGGAAACATTTCAGATGTCAGAACCATATCACAGCCTAGGCAAACCAACATTTTTATACTTGTCAAAGAATTCCATGCAGCTTTGTAATAAGTGGCGCATCCCTTTAACAGGACTTGTCTTTGAGAGTCTACACTGATTGGACATATCCAGTTTTATGAACAAAAGGCTTTAGGTGCAGGTTGTCAATACATGATAAAGACATAGCAATTTTGATGTCACAATGTTGCCTAGAACACAAATTTGAGCCCATCAGAAAATCTTCGAAATGACTTATTTGAACATTAGATTTCAAATCTTTTAAAACAGATGTATCTTATCTGCACCAGTCAGTATTAAGGCACAGTGTAAAATCAAAAGTCTCATTATCAGTGACAGAATCTAGCACATATTATCCAGAACTGTTGTTGGAATAACACTTGTTTAAAAACTGCATTAAGACTGATCATGAAGATGTTCTGCAATTACATTCAGAACGCCAAGCAGGGCACACTAATTGATTACAGCCGTAACGCCAGTTTTACTAAGACTAATAATGGTTTAAATTGAAAGCCTTATAATAATTCCTTTGTAATTTTGGACAGGTAAATACACCATTAAACCATCAGTCTGCCTATAAAACTCTCAGATAAAATCTTAGAAATACTGTCTAAATGAGCATTTTGAAAGATTTAAATGATGCAGAAACAGGTGATTCAATAACACATGAGAATGTCACTATTCACAGTCTAGGTTTATCTCCTAACACTTCATCAGAATACCCCACCTGGCTTAACTAGAGGCAGGTAACATGCCAGTTTATAATTTATAACACATCCACTCTTGTAAATGAAACATTGTTTTACATACCATATGAAATACCAGAAACATTAACATTCTATTGCCAATACTCATAATAGTGTAGCATATATAACCAAATGGCACATGAAAATTACAATTGTCATAGTTTAAACAAACTAACTAAAAAATGTGTCAAACACACAATAGTTCAAGCAACTTATTCCTATCTATATTTTTTGGAATAGATAATTTTCGATGTTTTAAAAAAAAAACTTAGTTTGTTTAATGTTTTTTTAGTTAGTTTGTTTAATGTTTTTTTAACTTTTTATGATCAATTAAGTAATTTATCACATGATGCATCTATTAATTAGTTGTTGTATATAAGGTATGCTGTTGTATGTGAAGGTTGTATTCTGATGAAGTTATTTACGAAAGCGGAGATTAAATTTGTCTATACGCTATTTTGTGTCTGCAGCTGTGCTTTCTCTGCCTTTTTGTTTCCTTGTTTTTTGGTTTTATCAGTAGCTTTTTGTTTTGCGTGGTTTTCATTTAGCTATCCATGGCAGAGATAGCCGACGATACTCTACTGAACATGTCTGTTCATTCAACACCTTCCACTGGGGCTGACAAAGCCGGAGACTTATTGATTTCAACGCTCATGGACATACAATTATCGTTAAAATTTTTGGTCACTAAAGCGAAAGCAACGGAGAACATTTTGCAGGCTTCTAGCCCAACTGGTTCTAATGAAGAACTAGACACTGTTATTGACTTGGACGGATCTCCCCACGGAAACCTTAGGAGCACGAACCGGAAACCGAGTGAGACTACTAGATGCAACAGCGGTGAGAACGCCTGCTGTTTTCAGCTCCTTAATCGTGATGTTAATCCATTTTGCAATCTTACCCGTGGCTCTTCTGGCATCAACGACGGAGACATTAATATCCAGCGTGATTTGCTTCTAAAGCTTCTCAAAAGGTATAAATCTTTAGAGATCGAAAATTATTATTTCTCAAGATGTATAGAATTGGGGGTTGTCCCCAAGGGCCTCCGGTTTTTCAAATGCCCCAATGGCATTAATACCGGGCACCCGTTTTTTGGTACCTTGGTTAACTTTTTCAATGAGGCAGGTGTTCGTTTTTTACACCTGCTCATTGATAACAACGTTAACAAAATGTCTTTGTTAACCAAGGAAATTAAGGAATGTGAGGATTTTATTAAGAATCGGCTTTCGGAGGGTCGTTTTAAAACCATTATTGACATCTTGAGTAATGAATTAAAACTGCATATTAATGAGGTAACTATGAGAAAGAAATCCAAGTTGGACCGTGACATTAATGCTTATGATCAGAAAGCTGCTTATAATAACTTTGTTCCTGGTTATCGTAATTCCATGGTCCCTAAGCAAAGGTCTAACTTTGCTCATCAGTCAAGTAGTTCGTCTTCACATGCAGTTAAACGTTTTCAAAACCAAGCTGACACATTTACTAACAGTAGTTCTAATTATAATATGTCCTTTCCTCCTTTGGTGTCGGCTTCTGTTTTTTCAAAAACAGACATTAATCAAGATAAGCCTTTGGACTGTGATGAAATTGTTGTTGCAAATAAACCATCTAGTGGCCACACGAGTAATTTTACTGACCCTGAGGTCATTATTGCCAACAAAAAAGATAAAGTAGTGACTTTACCATCTGAAAGTTCTTCCAAAAAGAACAGTTCTAATTCTTTTGGTAAGAGCTCTGTGCTGACCAGAAGTAGGACTTTTTTGGGTTCAAGTTCGTCAGGGGACGAGGAATAACTGACTGTTTGGAAGACTTTGATATTATTAACTTGACTGATTTTTCTTTTACTAATGCCGAATTATCTGTGTTAAAATACGGTTTAAATTTCATTCCTAGTCGAAAGGCTGACTACAGTAGAACCATTGTGGATATCAAAAAATTTACTAGGCAACTAAATCTGTCTTTTTTGATGCATGGTATTTCTGACAATCATAACATAGTTAAAAAACCTTCCAGTTTTGTTCCTAATTTACACCACACGATTAAGTCTTATGAAGAATCATGTATTAACGATGTAAATTTATTGTTCAGTAAACAGTATATTCACCAAAATAATTTAGAACATTCAGAAAGACAAGCATTAAAACATCTAAAGGAGTTAGCGACCACTTTTAGGTTTATGAAAAGTGACAAAGGCTCCAACATAGTAGTAATGAAGCATAATGACTATTATAAAAAAATGTTGGACATTTTGGTTAACAACTGTGAATATGAGACAATTGCGTTGTTTGACATCATGAAATGTTTCAAAAAAGTACATTCTCACATTTATGACGCTTTAATGTGTGGGGAAATTACTTTTAGTTTATATAACTTTTGCGTGGTTGATAACCCCAAGATTGGGGTTATTTTTGGGATTCCCAAAACCCACAAAAATGTGTTGAACCCACCTTTACGTCCAATTGTGTCATCTCCACACTCTGTCACAGAGGGCCTTTCATTAATTATAGATAGTATGTTGGGGCCTTTGTTAGATTTACAGCCATCTTTCATAAAAGACTCTTGGCATTTTTTGAATAAGGTGAAAATCTTTCATGAGAAGAACATTTTTGATCCTACCAAACATATTATTTTTACATTGGATGTTAATTCACTTTATACTTGCATACCCCATTCTGACGGTGTTGAAGCAGTACGTAGTTTTTTAGTTTCAAAGAAACTTTTAAATAGTTCTCAGATTTCTTTAGTGTGTCGATTTTTGGATATTATTTTAGAAAATAATTTTTTCTTGTTTAGGAACAACTACTATAGACAAAAACGTGGGGTCGCTATGGGTTCTCCAGCTGCCCCAGCCTACGCCAACATAGTCATGGCTTGGTGGGAGGAGGAGGTTTTGTCCACCATTAACAGTAGATTTAAAATATTATTTTATGGAAGATACATTGATGATCTTATTTTTATTATTGAAGGCAATAAAACCATAGTTTCCAACATGGTACAGGAACTGAATTCTAAGTCGGATTTTCTTCAATTTACTTTGGGTGATGTAGGATTAACCATTAACTATCTGGATGTACATTTTTGGTGGGACTTTGATAACAATTGTTTTCAAAGTAAAATACATAGAAAAAGAACTTTCACAAATGGATACCTACATTTTTCTAGTGGCCACCCCAAGCATATTATTAAAAACATTCCTAGGGGACAATTTATAAGAGCCAGTCGCATGACCACTAGAGAAATAGATGTCGTACATGAATTTCATTTTATTGTGCATTTGTTTAGCCTTAGGGGCTACGATGAGAATTTTTTGATAGACACAGGTACTGAGGTTTTCAGTAAACGAGTTGTATTTTTTCCATCAATATTGACAAATGGTTTCTTTAATTTCCGAAACCAGGAGTCTGAAGTTGATGTAGTGACTAGGAAGCATGTTAATACAGAACAATTTTGCTCTTTTGATATGAGTTCAGATTGTTTTAAATTAAAAAAGATATTAGAGGACAACTGGAAAGTTATTAAAGGTAACCAGGAGATTATTAAAGTAGTGGGTTGTAAACCCCATTTTGTGTTTCGTAAAAATAATTCGTTAAAAAACATTTTTGAGAGAGCCAGTTCTGATAGAATAACATCTATTCACAATAAACTGAACAAGAAGGGTATGTTTAGATGCAACAATTGTACTATTTGTCGTTTTATATCTGAGGGTCCACTTATTAACGTTGCCACTAGTGACAGGATTTTAGAAGTGAGAGGTTACGTTGACTGTACCAGTAGTGGACTCATTTACATTGCTTTATGCTCCATGTGCCCAGCCTTCTATGTCGGTATGACAACCAGAAATTTGGGCACACGTATTAAAGAACATTTATATGCCATTAAGACAAAGAATCATAATAATGCTTTATTTAGACATTCGGTTTCTTGTATTGGTTTCAAAAAATTTATGTTTACTGTGTTAGAGACATGTATTAATGATGGCAGGGCTGGTGATTTTAAGAATTATGTTGAACAGCGAGAGGTTTTATGGCAGATCAAACTTTTTTCAGATAACCCACCCGGGTTAAATGATACTATTAATTTAAAATGTTTTTTAAAACATCGAAAATTATCTATTCCAAAAAATATAGATAGGAATAAGTTGCTTGAACTATTGTGTGTTTGACACATTTTTTAGTTAGTTTGTTTAATGTTTTTTTAACTTTTTATGATCAATTAAGTAATTTATCACATGATGCATCTATTAATTAGTTGTTGTATATAAGGTATGCTGTTGTATGTGAAGGTTGTATTCTGATGAAGTTATTTACGAAAGCGGAGATTAAATTTGTCTATACGCTATTTTGTGTCTGCAGCTGTGCTTTCTCTGCCTTTTTGTTTCCTTGTTCTATGGTGTTGCAGTTTAAACCCACATATGGCTTAGTGATAGACAACAGCATACAGGCATACCTACAACAGTATGCATAGATATCACCATCAACCCAACACAACAGATGGTATACATTTGGAGAGGGAGCACAACACATGCATATATACTGCATGCCATCTGTACAATGTGTAGTAAACATGTGACCACAGCTATGAACAGTTGCCAATTATTGGCTTGTCACTGGGAACACAAGACAGTGTCTGTCATACCACTGTTTCATGTGACACATGTCCAGTCAGGGATGCGATGGCAGTAACACATCTCTGTCATCATGCATTGTCTGCAATCCTCACACGATGCTTCTGCTGTGCACAGCTGTGTGTTCACTGTGTAACATAGGAAACAAATGGTTGCACACACTGACCAGTTCACATATGGCTCTACAGATGGGGGTCCCTCATGAACAGAGTACTTTCATGTCTGTATTAAAACATGCAGAATAGCCATTACCACACACATGTTAAACAGGAAGTAGTCTCAATGCAGCACAGCTACACTTTGCTGTAGTCATGTGTGGCACATCACCCTCCTGTCTTTAGGCTATTTCCCACTGTGTATAACATTTGAGGTACATCCAGATATCATATGCGATGCCGTGTCAGAACACCACATCCAGGTACCACTCACAGCGACTGTCATGGCCAAATACCAACATGTTTTCCCTAGATAGTGTACTGTGTTTATCATGCAAATGGCTATGGGAACACCATCACAGCTGTTCCACATGCAATCAGCTTGAGGAGAACTGCAATAGGTGCAGAGGCCATCACCTGACCATGTCCATTACTTACAATACACATGCTGCTGCTGAGCAGATGTACTCCTTCACATCCACCAGAGAGTGTGTGGGTGGGACAGGCAAAGTACACCCGGGAAGGGCTTGGAGACTTAATCCTAAGCATCGTCTGCCACACGCCTAACAGTACAGGGGTCAAACCCCTGACTGACTACTCATTACTATTACATGTGCATGACGTTACTACATGTGCCACAAAGGCAACATGTTGCTGTGCTGTAAGAACATATGTGTGTAAAGGTGAGTGACATCTGTAACAGAGATATAGTAGACATACATTAGGTGTGGCACACATGGCTGTCCACGTGAACGGATGCCATTGTCACCGCAACCACAATCTCTAATGGACACACATTGACACTTTTTGCCAGGGCCACAAATACACAACCTAACTACTTAGTTTGCCACACTGCAGTAATGCACAGGACTACATGCACCACAGGGGATATCTGGAGGTTCTATGGGCTACGGCATGTGAAAGTATTTGACATCTATTGGTATGCTAATGAGGGTTATACTGGGAGTGACTGTGGTTGGGAGCATCATAACCCACACACAGACACAAGGTGCCAGTACTGGCATGCATGTATGTATTGCTTCATGGGTGTGTAGTGGTTGGCTGTGCAAGATGGCTGTACAAGACTGGGTGAGGGGTAATCCTTGGCATCGCATCACCCGACAATGGTGTGCAATGCAGGGGTGTAGTATCTGCAATGTCCCACACAGATGGGTACTGCATGATCTTCCCTGACATCCTGGTTACCAATGTGTATGGTCACAGCTTTGCAATTCATGCCATGTCTGTGTTTGATAGTCCTTCACATGGATATTGCCTGGGATGTGCATATCCCAAAATACTGTACAGTGACATGTACAGGTGTAACTGGTCTGGTAGGCACATGTTGTGTAATCAGCCTGTTATCCCCGATATGCCAATACTAGCCTGGTGTGGCAAAACCTGCTTATAGTGAGCAGGTCGACCCTGCACCTGCATTGATAGTATGATACAGGTATTCCGTGGTGTCAGTGGCATGGGTCCATACATGGCACATGTGTACA